>NW_006494610.1:3421961-3478051 GCF_000325575.1 Pteropus alecto
CAGAATGACAGAGTTGGTGGAATATATGTCCTCACTGCCTTGAGGTAATAGTGCTGGTGGAGTGGCTAAACAGGAGACATTACTGATTCCACTTTAGCAGGGTTGGAGGGTGAGGATAGAAAATATTTTTCCTGGACACTCAGTCTTAACTTGAGAACTATTTTTCTTATTGAAAGACTGATCATAGACTGTAGAGCCTTCAAAGAATATTAGGGCTAAAAGAGAACTAACTATGAGATCACCTACTCTAATATCTTTATTTTACAGAGGAAACTGAGGCTCACAAAGGTTAAGTGAGAGTTTAGTGGCAGAGCCTAAATACCATTGCTGGTCATAAAAGTTAGGTTTAATAGTACATTCATTGGTACATTTCTAATCAAAAAGAGTTAAATAGGCATTTGCGGTCTGGTCTGGGGACGGAAACAGTAATCACAGTTTTTTTCCATGCTTTGAGTTTAAAATAAGCACAAACAAAGCTTTGGAATACAGCTTCTTCCTAAATTGGGACCTGCCAAACTAAAGTTTTTCATAAACATGAGTTGATAGGCTGTTGTTAACAAAAGTTCAACTGTTAGATGAGTTTAAATTAAAATTACTTCCTGTATATTTGCCTTAAAAATACCTGTATATAATCCTTAAAAATAAATACTTTCCCAACTGAAGCAGTTCTGAATTGCTACAAAATGGCAACAAGCTAGACCTAAAACCTTTGAAACCAAGATGTTGTGTCTCTGTGAACAATGTCACTACACAAAAGCACAAAAATAAAGGATTAGTTGGTCTATTCACCTTGAAGAAAAAGACTAGAAAAAATTTGAACTAAACTGAATTACAAATTCTTTCCAGAACAGAAGAGAAAGCGGTATCTGAAGGGGCAGGAAGTTCAAATGGTGACCAAAAAAAAAACACCACCCGCAGCACTCACAGTACCTGTGTTGCAAGTATCCTTCATCAGTCGGCACCGATCTTTGACGGAAGATGCACTTCTTCCTAGCGCCGCCCCTATTGTTGCCCAGTCATTGCCATGCTTTATCCGGAGCCTAAAACAAGAGTCTGCCAATCAGCATTTGGTTCAACTGTTTTCTCCCTTTTAATTTCATCATTTATTCTTCATTCTTCTTCTTCCCATTTGACTGGTTTGGAAGTTGTGGGCAGCAATACTTTGAGAGCCAAAGTTTGAAAGTGTGGCCTTTTTTGGGGTCCACAGTTGTCTGTGGGTGAAAAAAAAAACAGGCAGCAATTGCCTTTTTCCTGGGTCAGAGAAGAAATAAGTAACTTGGATATGTGTTCAAAAAAGACCAAATTTCCCCTCAGGTTACTGATACAATCTCCCAGGCAATCCCCAGATTTTTCCCTTTTGAATACTCCTAACAAGTTCTTAGATATCTGAAAAAGTTTCACGAGTCCTTATTATCATAAATAGGGCCAACCTTCAGTATTTTCATGATCCACATAATCCATTAATCCTCACTATAAGGTCCTAATTCAATGAAGCAAAATTGTGTTTCCTATGAAATAGCCTTTATAAAGTAGAGTTAGCCCGGGCATTAAGTGAAACACTGCCAAGTCACCATTCTAACTAAAGCCATGTAGCACAATCCTGGTTTTGATCCTGGTATAAAAGCTCCCCAAATTTAGACTTCAGGCCACCAAGAATGGCCATATTTGATCTCTTCTGTAACCCCTAACAGTGGTGTAAAGACACATTTTATTTATTAACTGACGCTAGGAGGAGACTAAATTTATGGGCATGGTTACTCTGTGCAGGTATGGATCTGATAAATTCTTTTAATGGTCAATCATTAACAGCAGGATTAAATTATACCAGTCTACCAAAAATTCTTGACATTTCAAAGTAAAACTTTTAAAACACAAGACATTAAAAAAAAACAAAAATGAAAATCCAACAATCAGGATTAATGAATAAAAGTCTTTAAACTTACTCCTTGAGCTTTTCAATTTCTTCAGGTGTATATCTAGAAATTTAAAGAAATTTAAAACAAAAGATCAATTAAAACAAAGAATGCCAAAAATCTTAATAAAAACCAGAATTTCACTTAGAGTCAAATGTTGTCACTTAGCATATTGATAATATTTTTAAAGTAAGCAATTTCAAAGTAGAGTAATAAAAATTAATGCTTCTATTTTCTTTTTAAAAAATAAATACTATTAGCTACAAGAAAAGTGAGCACTTTATGATCTTCTTTAAAAAAATTCAACAATTAAGACATATTTGCTCCTATGCTTCCTCTTTCCTTATTTCAAAGTTAGGTTTCAGGAACTCTAACAGCTATTCTGAATGACTCAGTGGTGACACTGTAAACCAGAGCTAAAAAGAAAATCTATGGTAAATTCTCACAAAGCACTGAAAAATTTAAATTCTCTTCATTTTCTCTATCTACGTGTGGACATCTGACATAGTGTAGCTCCAATGCATAGGCTCTCTTTTTTAAGTAAGGAGGTACTTGATATAGTCAATGCAATGCTCTTCTTAAAAGCAGTATCTAATTAGTCATACTACTACCACCTCAGATTCCTAAAGAGAAAAATATGTCAATAACACCATATAATCATTGCATTGAAAATATGATGCCTTCCCATGTTACCTATCACAGAAATCCATGCATTATATTATGAAATTTAGTTATTTTCTACTTTGGACTAAAAAAAAGTCACTGAACTAGGAAATGCTATACTATAAAAATGAACAGGAAAAATGTTACCAATTTATAGAATTCTTTGCACAATTCCTAAATCTTTAACCACTATGATAGTTTTTATAATGGTACTTCACTACAAAGCAGACTTTGATGTATTAAGTCAGTAAGTCTTAAACCTATGTAAAGTGATTTGGAATAGATTCTAATTTCTAAAAGAGGCATTATTATAACGAGGCTTCACCATATTGACAACATAGACCTGGAGTAATATAACTCAATAGCAATTCATAGAATAGCTGTCTCCAATTAAGGCTTTGATCACAACTATTTTTAAAAGTAGTTCCTTAAGTATTTCCCCTAATTACATGAAATCATGCAGCATTACAAGGTTTCATACTTTCCCACATGGTTTCTGTCATCATACATGCGGAGCACTCTTCTATAAACTGCAAACAAAGGCCGGTTCAGACCCCATGCTATAGTCCTGTAGAAATCTTTTCTTTCGTCTTTTGACATCTCAAAGATGATTTCTGTAGCATCTTTTATTCCGCGTGCCTAAATGGGTTACATTTCTTTGATTTAGGGATTAATGATAAAATGCATTATGGATATACTATGCTTTTTAAAAGTTTTTTTTTTTAATATTAAAGATCATCAATGGCATTTCAAAAATAATGTATTGCTAATTCATTAATAAGTAAAATATAAACTTCAAAATGTTGCATGATAAGTGATACTTAAATGGTCCAAAAATAAATTGTATATAATTCAATAAAGTTGAGTTTTGTTAACCCCTTTTAAAATTATAAAATATTAAGATCTAAAGAAAGTAGAGGAAGAAAGTCATAAGAACAAAATTAATAAATTCAGAAAACAAAAAATAGAAAGCATAAGCAATGCTAAAAATTATTTCTTTAAAAGATCCATTGAGACTAATACAAAAATAAATTTATGGGTGGGGGGGGAAGATAACATTAGAAGTGAAAAGATGTGGCCTAAGTAGAGATGTTACAGAGATTAGATAACTGAACATGATGAAAATTTTATGGCAATAAATTTGAAAACTTATATAAAATGAATTCCTAGAAAAAGTCAACTTACCAAACTGACTCAGATATCTAATAAGCATAGACCGTCAAGAAAATTTAATAAATTATTAATAATTTTCCTATAATGAAAACCCCAGGCCCAGATGACTACTTTATAGGTAAATACTATCAAATAATCAAGAAAAACATAATTCTGATTTTAAACTATTCCAGAGCAAAGATTAAAAAAAAAAGGGGGGGGGGCACTTTCTCATTCATTTTACTAGGCTAGCATAACCTCGATAGCAAAAGCAGACAAGCAGTTTCAGAAAATAATTTTCAAGTCAAGCTCATTCGTTAACATAGATATCCCAAATCCTTAAAATATTTTAGCATGCTGAACCCAGCAATGTATAAAAAGGTTAATAATCAATGCAAAAAGTGAACTCATTCCAGGAATACAAGTTTGCGTTAATTTCAGAAAAATTATTACTGTAATTAGTCACGTGAGTATATTTATGGAAAAGAATGTAAAATGTCAATAAATGTGGAAAGAGCGTAAAATTCAACATTCACATTTGACAACACTCCTAGCAAGTTAGATTTGTAAAATGATAAAAGAAAAATATATAAAAAGTATAAAGATTGGAAAAGAATCATTTACAGATAATGACATCTATATATACATATATATATACATTTATAAACCCAAAAATCTATGAAAAAATTTCATTTAAAAATAAAACAGTATTTAGCAAGGTTAGTGCTTACAAAATCAATATATAGACATTTGCATTTATATACAAAGCTCATAAAAAAGTTCTCATTTATAATAGTATCAAAATTAAGAGCATTAGGACTAAATCTTAGGCATGTTATGCAAGTCATTTATGGAGGAAAAAACTAATGAAAGATATTACAAAGGAACTAGCTAAAATGGAAAACTAAACAATGTTCCTTAGGAAGAAGATGGAATCTTGTAAAGATGTTAATTCTCCTCAAACTGATACACAGATTCAATGCAATTCCAATAAAAATTCCACGAGTTTTTCATTCTCTGCAAGCTGATTCTACATTTACAACTGAAGAGCAAAGGGCCAAGAACAATTCAATAAGAGACTTGCTCCATCAGATATTGGGACTTCTGAAGATAGTGCTGTATTAATGCAGGTATCAACAAACAAAACTTGGGAACAAATTTAAAAATGAATCCATGGAAGCCTGATCTCAGGCAGAATGGACACTGGAGATTGGGAACAAACTAACATTCCATAATGATGCCGTGACGATTATCATCCACACAGAAACAACAACACACTGAAATCCTATCTCACACTTACAGGAAAAAGAAATCAGAGTGAAAGGCAAAACTCTAAAACTTTTATAAAATACTATATGCGAATATCTGCATGCCCTTTTGATGCAGGGGAGGATTTCTTTAAAAAACATGCAAAATATTAAAAAGAGGATTAATTTTGATATTGAAATTAAGAATCTTTTTTCATCAGATGTCACCTAGAGAGAAGAAAATGACAGGCCACAAAATTGGGACAAGATATCTGTAACACAACCAAAAAACCATCAGTATCCGGCATTCATTAAGAACATCTAGCAAAAGAAAAAACCCATAGAAAAATTGGTGAAAGACACAAACAGGAATTTGAAAGAGGAAACACAAATGTCCAATAAGCATATAAAACTACGTAATCAGAGAAATATAAATTAAAACCATAATAAAATATCATTCAAACTCACCAGATTTGCACAAATTAATAATAAAAAAGGAATCGAACCAAATGATCATTCACTATAAAAGGGGTAACTTACAGTGCACATATCTGCACAATGAAATACAGCGAAACAAATCAACAGGGCATTAATTTCAAAATCATATCTAACAAAAGTTACATAATACCCATAGAAATTTATTTATATAAATTTCAAAAACAGGTAAAATTATACTGATGTACATTTTATACTCTTTTTAATGTATGAAGTCCATAATAACTTACCAGCAGAAAGTTTCTAAATTTTAAAATCTTTTCTAAAATTCTTTTGTTTATGCAATTTCAATTTTGTAAACAATTAAATCTAAATATTTACTGGGCACCTACCTACATGCAAGGAAAGCTCTGTGTTGTGGAATGACTATATAGTAAGATAAAAAGGTTCTGCATTTTTTTGTTTTGCTCATAGCAGTTATTTTCATTGATCCTTTTACCCATATTACATCTAATTAGTTTCAAAAGGCTCCTTCTTAGAAGAGAACCATGTAATAACAACCATGATCAAAAATCAAAACCAAATACAATCGTCCCTCGATTTATGCGGAATATCCATTCCACATATCATGTTTTTACACAGAAGAAAACCATGTAGAGAGTCCACCGGCACGGAAAAAAACCACTAAAAAAATAAGCCAAAATAAGCCAATTAATAATGCCACTTAATCCTTCTTTAGTTGTTGAAACCGTATTCCCTGGTACAACCACTAATGGTCATATAGCTTTCCAGCAAGCATTTAAAATTGACAGCTTTACATCACTCAAAGCTAAAGCAATATTCTTGATACAACTTAAATTTGTGTATTTATTCAAGCCTTCTGTAACTGTGATTCATTATCTTCAAGTTTATTAAAAATATCATTAAAACTGTTTCATATAATTAACCTTAAAGGTGGAAATAATGCCTTGATCTAAAGGTTGGATCAAGAAAGTTTTATTTGGTGGCAAATATACGACTTTCATATTTGGATGTTCTAATTGTATGGATGACCAAGTTAATTATCTAAAAGTATCTTAAAAGAAAGACATTTTTCTTTCATATAATTTTCAGCTTCTACAAAAAAACATTTGTAAAACCAGTCCCGAAACACATTAGTAGTCACCCCTGCTTTTTTATTTGCCATCCAATTAATGGGAAGATCATTAATAGTTGCGTGTTAGTATTAGTTCTCTATACATTGCTAAGTTAAGCCACTGTTTTTTAGAAAGAGTAATAGCCAATAATGGAAATGGAAAAGAATCATGTAAAATGAGACCCCACAAATGTAAACTGCATATAACAAGTCTGTCTAAAGGGGGAGCAGGCGTATTTACTGTATACAAAAAACTCTTGTAAAAAAAATACTGTGTAAATTAAGAGATGGGTATAAATGATCTTTTTCCATGGTCAGTACATCTTTTTGGTTGTTTCCTGTTTCTGCCACTCCTATCATCAGTCTCCCAATCATCCAAAATGAAAACTCTTAAGTGATTACAACTCCCCATTTTCCTTCTCCCCCAACATCCAGTCACCAGGTTTCCTTAGAGACTATTTGCTTATCTGCTTTCCCTGCCAATTCTATTTCCACCACTAACAAAGTCCTCTAGGTATGCTCACCTGGTCAACTAAAATGGTCATCTAAAAAGTCTCAAATTTTAATCGTATTTATTCCCTTTAATCAAATAGCTGGAAGGGACCTTGGAGATCATCTCCAATCCCCTAGAAAAGAAATCAGCTGCTTATTTCTCAAAGTTCAGTGTTCTTACTCATTACTGCGTTATCTAAACCCATGCATCTTTCCAGTTTTAACTAAAGTGTTATGAGACCAGTGGCCAACTTTAATACACTTCTGGATACATTTTTAATGGTCACTGAATTTAACTCTTGAAACGGTTAAGAAAGAATGAAGGTTTTTAACTCTTAATAGTTTATGAAGCTTAGCTTGGAAAGGATGTAGCTTAAAATTAAGCTTAAGAATGTGGATATTCTAGGCAGCAATATATAATAGTGAAAAATTATAAATAATCTAAGTATCAAACAATAGCAGAATAGTTAAATAAATACCGTACACCTCCCCATTCCCAAACACTGCTAATGGTCTACATTTAGAACATGCACTATTTGAATCTAACTCCATTTCTGGGACAGCAAGCCTCTGAAGATTTCCCTGAGAAGAGCACAGATTTACTCGCCAACCTCTCACTCTTAACTAAGGTACTACTAGTCTTTCTCATTTCCTGTAGGGCAGAGTTCTAATTCTTCAGTATGGACTTCAAATGCTAATTTCTGTAGGCTAATTATTTTGGTTCAAGTTAAAGGAGTTAATGTGGTCTGGGTTTGACTCTGATTCCTTGGTGCTCGGCATTTACTCCTGTTGTTCCCTCCAGTTCTATTTTAGCCTAAGTTCTACCCCTTTTTTAAAGAATCAGCTTAAATTCTTGCTCTTCTAAATATTTTCCACAACTTTCCTAAACCTGAGAATAAACTCTCCCTCTTCTGACCTCATGCAGAATTTACAACATGTATCACTCACATGGTACAAAGCCTTGTATCATTCTTTATCTGTTTTTAGGATTCCCAAATGGATTGTTGCTTTTCAAAATCATGTTAAGGCAAGTTGTATTTCCAGTGCCTCAAAAATACTGTGTTCAACAGGCATTTAACAAAGGGGATGACGAAATTACCAGAAAATAAGCCTGAATATGAAAATGAACTAAATTTTTGACTTTTTTTTTTTTTTAAAGGGAAGGGATAGGATATCATATGTTCATTCAAAGAAGATGCACACTTTAGGCTTTAGAACAGGGGTCCCCAACCCCCAGGCCATGGACCGGTAACAGTCCGTGGACTGGTAACGGCAGGAATGAGTGAGTGGTGGGTGAGCGAGTGAAGTGTCATCTGTATTTGCAGCCGCTCCCCAGTGCTAGTATCACCGCCTCAGTTCCACCTCAGATCATGAGGTGTTGGATTCTCATAGGAGCACTGGTCCCTGGTGCCAAAAAGGTTGGGGACTGCTGCTTTAGACAATACAAACCTAAAATAAACTCTAATTTATAGGCTGCTTTAAAAGCAGGGCGTTAAGGTTCTGAGGAGCTATTAAGATTTTTGTCTAAACTTCAGGGTGGTTAATTAAAACAGTAGAGCTATTTAAAACTGAAAATTCAAAATTTGTTTAAAAATATAATCATACATTTTAAAATTATTAAGCTGCAACTTTAGCTAGTTATCCATTACAAAAATTATTGAAAAGCTCTTAAGTATAAATATGCTGCTTTGGTATTTTTTGCAATTGGCAGTGAACGAATTCGTCCGGAAACAAAAAAAATATGTCATAAGATACCTTCAGATAGCGTTCAATATTGTTCATCAAAATATCAATTTCTTCCTTGGACCACATCCCCTGCTTCCATTTGTGTCCTTTAAAAGAAAACAATGTTATAGAAATGTTATTCCTTAGAGGAATAAAATGCTAAAGATAAAACATACCTCCTCTTATCCTTTCGGCAGTATAGAACTGCTAAAAAGACATGTAAATGTTAGAAAAGCTCAAATGTGCTGAGGAAATCCAATGAAAAATGAATTTTATGGGCAAAACAAGAGGTACAAAAAATTCTAGGGCAAGATAAACACAATACGCTAGATAGCAAATGAATAATATATTCTAAATGAGAATTCGCAGTAGTTAAAAACAATCAGTTTACTTACTTTTGCTTCCTTTCCTTACTATAGAGTGGCATATACACAACCCCTATTTTCTTGTAGCAGCTTCTTAGCAATCCTTACGAACACAGCAGCACTATAAACACTGTGACAGTAAGCCTGTAAGCCACTTATCGGACCAAAGCAAGTAGACCTTTGAAAAGACTTGACTTCCTATTCCCATAAGCAATAACTACTGTCTTTTAAATGCCACCACTGCATTTGCTCAGAAATTAATAAGACAAAATCTACTTTATATCAGAAAAATGATCAATTATTGAAAAGCAAACGTTTGTTTAACAGTTTCATTCAGTCATGTGGAGCTACATTTAATTCATTTAGAAAAGCTCACTTACCGTAACTACTTAATCACAATTATAAAGGTTCAACTCAGAATCCTGATGACTATGGCTCTTTTTACCTCCTTTTTTTCCCATTGGACACTAAAATTCACAGTATACCTTACCTTTGTTAGTCAGAGAATCCTTATCTTCTTTAGTTGTAAACCATGCTTGGCTAACTGCTGAAACTTCCTCATTACCCAAAGGAGATATTTCATCTAGTTGCTCATTCTGTAGAATCTTAAAGTTAAAAAACAAAGTCAACTTAATTTAATACCCAACCTGATTCCTCTCTCTTTGTAATGCGAAGCCATTATAAAACTCTAATATAGTAATATAGGATTTAATTATTTTACATATAGTAAAAAATATTTATAGAAAGACATATTTTCTTGCCGTTTTTATTATGGCAGTATGAAAACAAAATTATCTACATTAATAAAATACGACCTTCATTTAAGCAAGTAACTCTACCAGTGACTTGAATTTTATTGAATATTGGCTAAGATTCCATTAAGTATTTAAATCAATATAGGGTATCCAAAGCCATTTGTATATTTGTATATGTAAAATGAGCTCTAAAATGGAAATTATGGGGCTGAGTGTTATGACTGATTGTTAATGTCCTCACATGTAATTGCTGCCTAGTCATATGTAATGTAATCTCTTGTTAAATTTAAAGGATTAACAGGCTAAATCAAAAGACATTACTCCAAAATCATGGTCTGCTTATTGATTACTGACAATTTTGTTTTGGCCAACCTCTAGAGCTGATTCCTATCCTCACTAATATACTTCTTCTCAAATAACAATATGGTACTATTATTATTATTATTGCAGCTAAAGCAGTCTTTACTGAGAAATGTGTAGTTAAAAAATAAGCTTTAGTGAGGCATAATTCACATACCATAAAATTTAGCCTTTAAAGTATGCAATTCAGTGCCTTTTAGTATATTTATGCAACTATCACTGAGTATATTTTTAATGACAGACATACCTAATCTTGAAAATTTTGCAGGAACAAAGCTGCTTTTAAGAGTTGGCTGCGGGCTAAACAGAGCTACAGTGTAAGTGAGGAAGATGTGCTAACAGTGCTATCGTATCAGCTAGGAGCCTATCACAGGCAGACCAGGATAAGGGGAGAGTCACATGCCTAGTGATCTCTCAACCCAGTGCAGTCGCTGGACTGAAGCAACTGCTAAGCTATGTCAATGGCTAGAGGTAATCCTAACAAAGACTGGACTATTTACGGAATAAGCAAAAAAAATGAATTCGAACTTTAAGAGGAAATAAAACCCGTATCACTTTGAAAGAAGAGAAGCTGTCATTGAACAACCAAAGCACAATGAGAGGAAAAACCATATCTCTATTGTCACCTACTTTACTTTTATATCTAGTGGTAATGAATATATTGTATTTATAAATGCATTTTTTAAAATCGTGCAAAAAGCTAGAAATCACTGAACAAGTATGAAAAGTTTTATAACCCTGTATTTACATGTCATACATTTTAGATTTTTTTCTTTTAAAGACCAAGAGGCTATTATAAAGCTGAGAATCGAAACAAACATTAGATAGATGTCTAAGGCCTCTTGTATTCTGAAGATTATAATTCTATCACATTTGACACTGAAGGTGATTCAGAGAGCTATCAAAAGACTTTTATACATATAATACCCACTTTTAAGAAATACAATGTAGAAAATGCTCTCCTGAGATGATATTCTCTTATGTTAATCAGTTGGTTAAAAGTATTAAATCACCATTTCTCAAAGTGAGTCTAACTATACAGCAAAGCGCACTCTATGAACCTTAGGAATAAACCTGTCATGCTGAATTACTGCCATCTTTGGACAAATATTTAATGCATTATGGCATAAACTCTCCTGATGAAGAGTTACAATCATTACTTAAGTCATATAATGTTAAACATGTAAATAGCTATCTAATGAAGCAAATAATTATATTTTAACAGTAATATTCAACACTGTCAATAACAAACGAGTTAAGTGAACACAGCAAGAGACTTATTACTATCTACATTGAAGGATATCTATACTTAATGTAGATATTAATGTTTTATAGTATTTTACCTACATTTTCCTCTACTTTATGCATAAATCTTTTAAAATTACTCAGTATTTAATATGCTATTGGTTTTTTAAATTAGTTGTAGAGTTTCATGTTTATAATACATACAGGCTTAGAAGTATAAGTATTTCACCCAACAAATACCTGTTGCAACCACAAAGTACTGTATATATTTGGAAATTTCTTTAGTTTCTAATTATCTTTCAAGCTAGTCCCATTACTAGAATGAGACACAGTACATTAACTACTAAACTATGTAAAATAGCTACATCTGGTTTAACACCAAACGATAGCAAAAAAGTAGAGTATTTCTCAACTTTTAACTACACTGACTTTTGTTCATGACTTAATGTTAATCTCATTAAACATATATTCGGAATTATTAAAAGTTTTTTATTCACTAAAATGGTAATAACAAACCAAGAGGCTAGTATTAAATTATAACTCATTAACTCTTTGGAAATAACTCAAACAAAACAGCCTAGAACTTGTCTAACATTGCTACTGCTCAATGTTATAACTAGGTTTAAACCAAATCATATGTATGTATACAGTTATTTTTATTGTGCTGAAATGAAATGGAAGTGAAACTAGTGTCTGAACCTGAAGTGAATTTGACAAGCCCCATTTTAAAGAAAGGATGTGTTCTATTGCTTCAGAGGGCTTAGAAAAAATTCCTGTCCAAATCACCTATTGATATACAAGGTTAAATTATGAGCATCACCAGCCTGTCTCAAAGCTGTGTGGAGCATATCACAGACTCAGTCCTCTGGAACCACTCTGAAGCTCCCTATCGGAGAAGGTTGACAGTGCACCTACTTGAGATGTCTTTAGTCCTTGATGTTATAAATCAACTTATAACTATTGTACTTAACTGAACAAGGGTCGCTATGATGCTTCACATAAGAAAAATAATGGTACAATGTCTCCACTGTTTACTTCAAAAATATTTTATTAAATAAAGAGATGAAGCAAAAGGACAAGCTACTAAAAAGAAAGGCACAATCTGCCAGAGATAAATTTATACGTAAAATAGATTTAAGCTTCAGGCTAAAAGAGCAAAGAATTCCAATTACTTTTGGCAGAAATAACTTGACAAAGAAGTTCACATAAGAGGAAAACAGTAAGGCTGATTATTAGCCAACTTCTAAACACATAAAATGTATATAGTCCTACAGGCACCAAAAGGAACTACCACAATTACAACTATTATAACTAAAACCTGTTTGAAATGACTAGCTTCCAGTCATATAGAATAAACACACATAGCCTTTCTAAATCAGTTACTACAGATATCTGCTGGGTAAAACTATCTCAAAAAGTTTTATATTCCAATCAATATCTAATATAATGGGAAAGATAAAACTTAAAGTCATTTAACAGCTCAAGTGAGATCACTCCATATAAAGAAGCACATGCATCACCTGTTTTAAAATAAGTGAACCACTCTACGGAGAATTAAATTTAAAAGACTAACTTTGCTTATAATTCTGAGACTCATATATGTGGGGACTTAGAAACCTGAATGAAGTAATAAGTCTTACCTCAATTTTGTGGTTGCTACTTTGTCAGACAAACATGTCTGTGCCATTTTATTACTTAAGGTATATGTCAAGGAGAGCCCTCTTGCAGCTAATAAAAAGACTTACTATACCTGGATCTGTGTCACAGTACCCTCAGTAATCTCATCATCTGCCACCTCTGTGGTTGCGGTCATGGTCACCTCAAAGCTCTGATCATTTTCTGAAACTTTAAGAAAAAGAACAGTTCAACCTCAGAATAATAATGGCAGCTCGTAATTATTTTTTTAAAAAATCTATGAGAGGATGGTGGACTAGGTAAAAGCAGGATTCGCCTCCTGTCAGGTCCACATTAAAATTATAACCAAATTTTAAAATAACGTGGAGAATCACCTGAAATCCAGCTGAGCATAATGCGTATGTCTGATAATATAAAGAAGGAGCTACGTCAAAGCCAGCAGGAAGGGCAAAGTCACAAATTGGGCTGGACCTGTACCCACAGGTGGCAGGAGAGAATAGGGACAGAGAGCCAGGTAGCAGAGAGCCCCCTATAAGAGCGGAGTCCTTGCCCGATATGGGGGCTCCCCAGCCCAGGGAAGAGGAGTTCTCAAAAAATCTGACTATAAAAATCAAAGGGGATTCTGGCCATCTGGGTGAGATGGAAGGAGAGTGAAATCCCAGAAGCCCCTTTAAAGGGCCGACGCACAGGCTCTCTCACCCATGGACACTCACCCAGGGCACTGGATGTGGAACGGAGGCTTGGGCCAGATTCACACAGGGAAAGACTGCATTACCTGGCGCTGGAACTAGGGCTATACAGGCAGTCGCCATTGTGCCTTATTTGGGAACCCCATATGAGGCGATCTACAGTCCATCGCCAGCTTGTCTGTGCAGATCCGCCCCCTGCATGGCCAATTCTGAAGGTGCACTGGCCCAAGATCGCCTGCTCTATCCAACCTATATTGCCTGAGGCGAATTTGTCAACAGGCGGCTGCCCCATCCTGCCCTTTTCCAGGGCCCAACATTTGGTGTAGGTAGCAGACCTCAGCTAGCGCTATGTATGCATTTCAGGGGAAATCAGTGTGGGCAGACCACTGCTGCTTGCAAGAGCTGCAATATCATTTGGGGTGGGTGGGTCGCAGGGGTCTGCGGGACCACCCCAGATGTCAGCAGTGATCTGTGACTACAGCGGCAATGCTCAGACACAGCAGTTGCAGCAAAACTGAGGCTGTACTGGCTTGACGGCCCTTGTCTCCCTGAAATCCTGCCCTATCCAATTTACAAAGTGCCCAAGGACCGTTGACAAGCAGCTACCTCTGCCCTGCCCGTTTGGAGTTGCGCATTCTGTGCAGGCAACAGACTTCGGTTAGCGCAGTGAGCAAATTTCTGGGAAAACAGTGAGGAAGAGATCACTGCTACCAGCATGATACGATATTGCTTGGGCAGATCACAGGGTTTGCGGGCCCATCCCAGATGGCAGTAGGTCTTGCAGTGATATGTGATGTCTGTGGGAGCCTGTGGTTTCAGAGCTGGCAGCAAATCTGGTGCTGTATAGGCTTGACAGCCCTGTGTCTCACTGAGACACTGCCCCACCTAACCCACAAATTATTTGTGGCAAGGCTGTTCACAGGCAACCCAGTCCATCCTGCACTTTCCTTGGGACATGAATTCAACAGCAAACAATAGCACTCAGTTTGTGTGGCCCATGCAAAGCCCATGCAACAAGAAGAAGCTTTTGTGGTGGGCCACAAAACCATGCCCATGACCGTCAGTAAGCCTTGAACAGATCTTAGGTGTTAGCATGCCCGAGGTGGGCAGTGGCTGCTCTTTCTGAGATCTGATACTTGTACAGGGAACCACAGAGACAGTGTGGGCATGTAAACTGACACTGCAGTGGCAGAGGGAAATCTGCTCTATATCCAGGTGATTCCTGGGCCCCTGCACCCAATGCACCCAATGCACATATCACCCAGAGGCTCTTCCAGTTGTGGAGTCTTACGGGCAAATGACAGGCAGTCTCAGGCCTTGAGGAGCTCTGGTTCTTCTGCAAAAAATGCCCTAGGCCCGGTAATCAGGGTAACCAGACTGTGGCCTGCAGCACTGTCTCTTCCACTTGTCTATAGATCTAGCATAGGCAGCAACCATCTGCGGATTGCTTTGTAGCTCTCACC
Organism: Pteropus alecto; assembly: GCF_000325575.1. Lineage (NCBI taxonomy): Eukaryota > Metazoa > Chordata > Mammalia > Chiroptera > Pteropodidae > Pteropus > Pteropus alecto. The sequence continues at coordinate 3,437,236 of NW_006494610.1, forward strand.
AGGTATCCCTGAGCAATCAAAGGCAGCAGCTAACTTTGGCCTACTGGGGAGCCCCTCCCAGTAAACCAATGCACCTGGAAGCTGGCACTGGACCAAAACACAGCAACTCCAGACTAGTCTCAGAAGTGGTACGCACAAAGGGTGGTCTCAATAAGTACACAAGTCTGCTAGGGCAAATCCCACTCAGTGGGGTCAGCCCCCACATAGCTCATCCCTGTGGGCACAGCCAATTCCCAAAGTCATCCAGCCCTAGCATTAATCTCATTCACTTATGTACTAACACCAGTACAGGCTTAGCTACTACAGAAGATAATACACAACCCACACAAAGATCATGTCCAGAGACTCCGGCATAGGGGATCAGGGAGAGTGCGCCACTGGGCCATACGTGACACCTTCCACATAAGGCCATCTGGCCAAGGCTGAGAGATGAAACAAATCTTCCTAACACAGAGAAGCTAATAAAATGAGAAAGGAAAGAAACATGCCACAAATGAAACAACAGGCGAAAACTCCAGAAAATAAGCTAACTGAAATGAAGGCAAGCAGCCTACCAGAGACAGAATTCAGAATAGTGGTTGTAAGAATGCTTAATGATTTAGAGGGAGAACGGATGAGCTCAATGAGAACCTCAACAGAGAGAGAGTAAGAGTAAAAAAGGACATAGAAACCATAAAAAAAACCACACAGAAATGAAGAATATGATAACTAAAACGAAGAATATACTAGAAAGATTCAGCAGTTAATTGGACGAAGCAGAAGATCGAATCAGCGACCTCGAATACAAGGTAGCAGAAAACACCCAATCGGAACAGAAGAAAGAAATAAAAAGAAGATAATTTAAGAGATCTCTGGGACAACATGAAGAATAACAGTATCTGCATCATAGGAGTACCAGAAGGAGAAGAGAGAGAGTGAGACAGAGCAAGGGACTTGCTCAAACAAGAGGAATTCAAACAGTCCCATACCAAGACACATCATAGTTAAAATGACAAAGGTCAAAGATAAAGAAAGAACCTTAAAAGCAGCCAGAGAAAGGAAGTCAGTTACTTACAAGGGTACCCCTATAAGAATGCTGATTTTTCAATGGAAATTTTGTAGGCCAGAAGGGACTGGCAATAAATGTTCAAAGTTATGAAAAACAGAAATCTACGACCACGAATACTCTACACAGTAAGGCTTTAAATTAAAATAGAAGGTGAGATAAAGAGTTTCCCAGGCAGGGAAAAGCTTAAAGAATTCATCACCAACAATCCAGTATTACAAGAAATGTTAAAGAGACTTCTGTTAAAAAAAAAAGAAAAGAAGGGGGTGAAAAGAAATACAAATAATAAAATGGCAGTAACTATGTACTTATCAATAATCACTTTATATGTAAATGGATTAAGTGCTCCAATCAAAAGACATAGGGTAGCCGAATAGATAAGAAAACAAGACCCATGCACATGCTGTCTATAAGATACCCACTTCAGATCAAATGACAAAGGCTGAAAATAAAGAGATAGAAGAAGATATTTCATGCAAATAGGAGGGGCGGTGGGGGGGGCGGGGGGAAGCTGGGGTAGCAATACTTATATTAGACAAAAAAGACTTTAAAACAAAGGCTATATAAAAGACAAAGAAGGGCATTACATAATGATCAAGGGATCGATACATCAAGGATATAACCCTAGTAAATATATGTGCACTCAACATAGGAACGCCTACAAACATAAGGCAATTACTGACAGACATAAAAGGAGAGATCAACAGTAAATACTCTCATAGTAGGAGACTTTAACACCCCATTGACCCATATGAACAGATATTCCAGACAGAAAATAAACAAGGAAACAATGGGCCTAAAAGACACACAGATTGATTTAATAGGTATTTTCAGAGCATTTCACTCCAAAGCAGCAAAATATACATTCTTCTCAAGTGTACACAGAACATTTTCCAAGACAGACCACATGTTAGGCCACAACACAAATATTAATAAATGTAATAAGACTGAAATCACATTGACTGTCTTCTTTGATTACAATGGTATAAAACAAGGAAAAAAACTGGAAAATACACAAACACATGGAAGCTAAATAACATTCTACTAAACAATGAATTGGTTAACAATGAGATCAAGGAAGAAATCAAAAGATACCTAGAGACAAATGAAAATGAAAATATGACTCAAAATCTATGGGACATATCGAAAGCAGTCCTAAGATGGAAATTCACAGCAATACAGGCCTACCTCAAGAAACAAGAAAAACTCAAATAAACAATCTAACCTTACACTTGAAAGAACTAGAAAAAGAACAGCAAATAAAGCCCAAAGTGAGTAAAAGGAAGGAAATAATAAAGATTAGAGCAGAAATAAATGAAATAGTCTAGAAAAACAACACAAAAGATTAATGAAACCAAGACCTCATTCTTTGAAAGGATAAGCCCTTAACCAGACTCATCAAGGAAAGAAGAGAGGGGACTCAAATAGATAAAATCTGAAATGAAAGAAGAGAAGTAACTATGGACTCCACAGAAATACCAAGGATCATAAGAAAATACTACAAGCAATTATATAATTATATGCCAAGAAATTGGACAATCTGGAAAAAATGGGTATATTCCTAGAAACACACAATCTCCCAAGATCGAGTCAAGAAACAAAGAATCTGAACCGATCGATTACCACCAACAAAATACAATCGGTAATCAAAAAACTCCCAAAAAACAAAAGTCCTGGACCAGGTGGCTTCAGAGGTGAATTTTGACCAAACATTCAAAGAATCTATTCTTCTCAATTTTCTTCCAGAAAATTTAAGAAGAGGGAACGTTCCCTAACTCCTTTTATGAGGCCATCATTACCTTGATTCCCAAACCAGATGACGTTACAAAAAAAGAAAACTATAGGCTGCTATCTCTTATGAATATTGATGCGAAAATCCTCAACAAAATATTAGCAAACCTAATTCAGCAATACGTTAAGAATATCATACACCAGATCAAGTTGGACTTATTCCTGGGATGCAAGGTTGATACAATATCCGCAAATCAATTAATGTGATACACCGTGTTAACAGATTGAAAGATAAAAAATCATATGATCATATAGATAGATGCAGAAAAAGCATCTGACAAAATCCAGCTTCCACTTATGATAAAAACTCTCAGCAAAGTGGAAATAGAGGGGAACATATCTCAACATAATGAAGACAATATATGACAAACCTACAGCTAACATCATACTCAATGGGGAAAGGCTAAAAGTGTTTTCCTTAAGATCAGGAATAAGACAAGGATGCCCACTTTCACTGCTTCTGTTCAACATTGTAATGTAAGTCCTAAAAACAGCAATAGAAATAAAAGGCATCAACATTGGAAAGGAAGAAGCAGAACTCTCATTATTCACAGATGACATGATACTATATACAGAGAACCCTAAAATTCTACCAAAAAACTCTTAGAATTGATCAATGATTTCAGTAAAGTAGCAGGATACAAATTAATATTCAGAAGTCAGCTGCATTTTTATACACTAATGATGAACTTTCAGAAAGGGAAATTAAGAAAACAATCCCATTTATACAATTGCATCAGAAACAATAAAATACCTGAGAATCAAAGTAACCAAGGAGGTAAAAGACCTACTCTCAGAAAAGCATAAGTATCTGAAAAAAGAAATTGAAGAAGATACAAATAAATGGAAGCATATACCATGCTCAAGGGTAGGAAGGATCAACATCATTAAAATGGACATACTACCCAAAGCAATCTATAAATTCAATGAAATCCCTATCAAAATACCAATGGCATTTTTCAGAGAGCTAGAACAAATAATTCTAAAATTTATGTCAAACCCTAAAAGATCCCAAATAGCCATGGCAGTCTTGAAAAGGATAAACAGAGTTGGAGGTATCACACTATCTGATATCAAACTATACTACAAGGCTACAGTGATCAAAACAATATGATACTGGCATAAAAACAGATATATTTATCAATGGAACAGAACAGAAAGCTCAGAAATAAATCGAAGTCTATATGCTCATTTAATATATGACAGGAGGCAAGAATATGCAATGGAATAAAGACAGTCTCTTCAATGAAACGGGACTACCTTCTCACCCTGTATATAATAGACTCAAAATGAATTAAAACTTAAATGTAAGACCCCAAACCATAAAACTTCTAGTAGAAAACATAGGCAGTAATCTCTCTAGTAATTTCTTTTCAGATATATCTCTTTGGGCAGGGGAAACAAAAGTAAAAATAAACAAATAGGACAACGTCAAACTAAAAAGTTTTTGTAGAGCAAAGGAAACCATCAACAAAACAAAAAGACAACTGACTGAATGGGAGAAGATATTCACTTATGATACATCTGATAAGGGGACAATATCCAAAATATATAAAGAACTCATACAACTCAACAACAAAAAAACCCAAAAAATCCAATTAACAAATAGGCAGAAGACCTGAGTAGATATTTCTTCAAATAGGAAGTACAGATGACCAACAGACATATGAAAAGATTCTCAAGGTCACTAAATCATTAGAAAAATGTAACTTAAAACCACAATGAGATATCACTTCATATGTCAGAATGGCTATCATCAATAAACCAAAGAACAAGTGTTGGTGAGGATGTGGAGAAAAGCGAACCCTCATACGCTGTTGGTGGGATTGCCAATTGATACAGCCACTATGAAAAACAGTCCGCGGGTTCCTCGAAAAATTAAAAATGAATATACCTTTTGACCCAGCAATTGCACTTGTGGGTATTTATTCGAAGAAAACCAAAACAGTAATTATTATTAAAGATTTATGCATCCCTATGTTCATGGCAGCTCTATTTACAATAGCCAAGATATGGAAGCCACCTAAATGCCCATTAAGAGATGACTGGATAAAGTTTGGTTTATATATAGAATGGAATATTACTTGGCCATTAAAAAAATGAAATACTACCATCTGCAACAACATGGACAGATTTAGAGGTTATTCTGCTGAGTGAAATAAATCAGACAAAGAAAGATAAATACCATGTAATTTCATTTATATGCATAATCTATGGAACAAAAAGAACATACTAATAGAAAACAGACTCACAAATATAAAGGACAATCTAGTGACGGCCAGAGGTAGTGGGGTGAGGGGCTGGGAGAAAGTGGTGAAGGGTTAAAGAAGTACAAATTAGTAGTTGGTCACAGGGATGGGTAGCATGGCATAGGAATGCAGTCAGCAGTAAAGTAATGGCTATGTGTAGAGCCAAAGGGAAGAGAGAGTAATCAGGGGGGTCTTTTTGTAAACTATATAAATGTCTAACCAATGTACTGTATACTTGAAACTAATAATAAAATAAAATAGATTGCAAACAAAAAAATCTATAGAAAAAATGTGATCATCTAATTTCCTAACACATTCCTTGCATACATACACATACATACATTTAACAAATATTTATTGTGCACCAAGTACATACTAGTACTTCTCTGGGTGATGTGGAGATAGCAATGAGCAAAAGAAACAAAAATCCTGCCTTTATAGTGCTTATAGTCTAGTGGGTTAGACACAAAATGAACATGGTATCATGTTGGATGGTTATAAGTAGTAAGGAAAACAAATAAAGCAAGAAAGGGAATATATTGGGGAGTGGAGGAAGGTGTTTGAAATTTTAGATAGGAGGCCAAGAAAAGTAATCAAGACTTGTAAAAAAGTGAAGAAGTGAGCTAGTTAAGTAAGTATCTTGACTAAGAGCACTTTAAGCATAAGGAACAACAAGTGCAAAGAAAGGCTCTGGGATGGGGGCATGCCTGGATTTTCCTAGGAATAGCAAGAAGGGAAGTATGGCCAGAGCAGAATAAACAAGAATAGTAAAATATTGTGTGGGGACTTGGAGGCCACTGCAAAGACTATGGCTTTAACTCTCAGACAGGAAATCACTGGAAGACTTACAGAAGTCATATAATCTGACTTATTTTTAACAGGATCACTCTGGTTGCCCTGGAGGAAAACAGCCTGAAGAACAGCAAGGGCTAGAATGAGATAAGTTATGAAACTAATTCAATAATCATGATAAGAAGACAGCGCAGTGGACCAGAGTGAAGGCAAGTAAGGGTGATGAGAAGTAGATCAAATATATTTTGATGGTTGAGCCAATAAAATTTGCAGATAAACCAAATATGAGAGAAATTGAAAAGTCAAGGGTGATACTAGTTTCTTTTTTGGAATCCCAGCTACTGGAAAAAACGTACCTGCCATTAATGAGATTAGAAAGACTGGAAAAGCAGCAAATTTAAGAATTTAGGAAGTTTCAGGAACTCAGTTTTAAACACATTAGTTTGAGATACCTAAAAACATCTAGAGTTAAGAGGAAAAGTCTGGACTAGAATAAATCTGGAAGTCACCAAAGATAGCATTTAAAATCATGAATTCTAGGGAATAAGTGAAAATGGAAAACAGCAGCAGTCTAAGAACTGAGTCCTGCGACATACCACATTTAGAAGTTAGCGAGATGTGGACAAGTCAGTATAAGAGAATGAAAGAAGAGACTGAAAGGTAGATGAAAACTAGAGGAATGTGTTACCTGGAAGCCAAGTGACAAAATGTTTCAGGGAGGAGGGAGTGATAAATGTCAAAAATTATGGATAGATCAAGGAAAACAAAGACTAAAAAAAAAATCGCCGTTGGATTTTGCAACAAGAAGGTCTCTGGAGACCTGGGAAGAACAGTTTTGGAGAAGTAATAGAGGTAAAAGTGAGACAAGTGGGTTTAAGAAAGAATGGAAGAAAAAAATGAAGGTAACTATAGGCAATTCTTTCAAGGTATTCTGTTCTAAAGGAAAGAAAAGAATTGGACGGAAGCCAAAAGTGGACTAATGGGACTGTTTATTTAAAAAAAAAAATTACAGTATATTTGTCATTCTAATGGGAACAATCCAGTAGAGATGGAAAACCTGATGATTCAACAGAGAAAGGAAAGAATTGCTGCAACAATGTCTGTAAGTAGGTAAAAGGGATGAGACCTAATCAATCGAAGGGTTGGCCTTAGCTAGGAGAAGAGATAGCATATATGGGCATAGATACATGTGGGTGTATATTTGTGGTAGTAGAAACTTATAGAAATTAGTTTCTGGCTACTTCAATTTTCCCACTAAAGTAGGAAGCAAGGTTATCAGTTGAGAGTAAAAAATGGTAGAGGAAGTAATAGAGGTTTGGGGATATATGAACAGTCATCTCATTAAGGGAAGAATACTTCTAGAAGTACGGCGTGACTGGCAGGCAACACTCTGAGCCCACTTCAAGTTAATGATCATCGATTTAAAGTGAGACCAGTCAGCCTGCTTGTGCTGTTTTTCTCTCATTGGATATAGACATAAAAAGGCTGATACATTTAACCAGGGTTGAGGTCTGACCAAAGAACAAAGAACTGAGGGAAGGGAAAAAGGACAGTAAATGCAAGACAGTGATTACAATGATTAACCATGAAACTGAAACTGGGTAAGAAGGAAACAGGATACAAAGTGGAGAAGAAACAAAAAAAATTAAGATCAATGAATCCCAGAGGGACAAAGGATCACAGAAGTTTAAAAGTATTAGAGGAAGTAAGCTGGAAATACAGGAAGTAGCGGTAGGAAACGAAATCTGAAGTAGATCACAAATGGACTCCAGTTAATAGCTAATAGCAAGAGTGGTAATAGTAATGATAAATGAAGCAGTGTGGAGAACAAAAGGGACAGGAGGCTAAGGCATTGCAATAATCACCTAAATGAATAATCACCAAGAGTAGTAACTACGAACAGGGAATGGAGTAAATGTGGTGGTAGATGACTGCAAAAAGAAGTGGTTAACACATGATCTAGACTGCTAACCATGAGAGGTAAGAGGTCTTTTAAGGCTCAGATTGATAAATTTTATCAGTTTTATAAAGCATGTAAAAAAAACCCCTGAATATTAAAATTAAATTTTAAGTTAAATCTCTAAAAATTAATGTTCACTTCCATGAAGTCCAACAAATGACTTTTAATCAATCTTGGATGACAGTGATGGATATAGGACTTAGTTTTTATGTGACTTTTAAATGAAGAAACTTTCCTAAGCTGATTTTATCAACATACTTTTTACAAATCCAGGGAACATGTAAATATTTCAAGCCTGCTTTTCATAAATTCAATCATAAATATTAGGCTCCAGGATGCTGTCCATCTGTGATTTGCTATGACCCAACATCAAGCAGCTCAAATATTTTTATGTCAACACAGACATATTATCTTAGCTAGTTAAATGAATGAGGATGTGAAGGATTCAGTCTACCCTAAAATAGAACAAAATATCAAGTATAATTTGAACCTACGATCATGATCAAGGCACTATACTTTAACCAAATGAATTAACCAGTGAAATTAATCACTCAAAAATTCTGGCTTAATAAAATAAATAAATCCTGAGGATGTAATATACAGCACGGTGACTGTAGTTAATAATAATGTATTATATACTTGAAAGTTGTTAAGAGAGTAACTCTTAAAAGTTTTCATCACAAGAAAAAATATTTGTAACTATGTGTGGTAATGGATTTTAACCAGATTTATTGTGATCATTTCACAATATATACATATACCAAATCATTATGTTGTATACCTAAAACTAACATAATGTTACATGGCAATTATATCTGAATAAAAAAAATTCTACCTTAGAAAATGTCCACAGAGGATTGGACCTAAACAGATAGGCCAATCAAGTTTTAAAACTGAATCACAACATAATGATAATCAAATTAGGAAAGAGTTTAAAAAATCATATGACTCATCATTAGGAGCAAAGATCACTTAATTAGAAATAGTTTATGTTTGCAAGTGTCACAATTGGACGCAATATTAACATTAACACTGTCTTTCAACAAAGTCTCACAGTATACTGATATTAAAGAGTTTCACTGGATTAGTGGTTACCAGAGGGAAGGGGAGATGGGGAAGGTAGACTGGGGTAAAAGGAGTCATATATTTGGGGGGAAAAAATAAAAGTTTCTTTTCTTAATAAGCAATTAAACTCTAAATACTGAGTACGTATCTACTTTGGGAAGACATGATTTTCTATGAACACTTAGTCTTAGTTTTTCTACTGGATGAAGATGTGATTTTGCTTGATGTGGTACAAAATGAAAGTTCTAGGATATGGCGAGACTCTCCTTTATGCAGAGTGCTGCCGACAGCCTTGCCCCAACCCCATTGTCATTGCCTAAGATGTACTCCAGCTTTGTGGTGCCACAAGTTCAACAAGATTCCTATTTTTTGCTAAATAAATCAGAAATATAATCTAATGTTATAGTTGGCATGTTGTAGTCTTTCGCCTACAGTATTTCACCTGAATTACTATACCCCCTTAGAATCCAGTCTACTCTAAATGGTCTTGGAATATTAACTTGTTAAAAACTTTCTTAGTGAGAATAAATTAATCGGATTCTCATCTAACTTCCATTTAGCTATATACCATGTGAAGAGGCAGTACAGCTTTGAGGTTAAGAGTATGAATTACAGGAACCAGAATGCCTGGGCATGACCTTAGACAAGCTATGCCTTAGTTTCCTCATTTATAAAATAAGGATAATAATAACCCCTCCTCTAGAGCATGCTTTCTCAATGAGAAAGCGTATTTCTCAAATATGCTTCTGGGGTGTGTGTGTGAAAAACATTATACTCTTTATTAACAAAACAAAACAAAAACCCAAAACAGTATATCTGTGGTATTAAAATTTCATGGGGGAGAGCACGATCAGGAAAAAAAAGTTTAAAAGAAGCCTTCTGGGTGGGGTGAGGGGGACAATAAAAAAAGATTAAGAAGATTAAATTGCCAACATATGTAAAAGGATTTATAAACACTCCTGGCACCTAAATAAGTGCTCATTAAGTGTTAAAAAGCGGTTTTATGACTAAATGAAAAGAAAAATAGAGGTGTAAGTCCACCTTCAAATGTCAATTCAATCTCTTGCAAGCTAAAATTTGATTTCAAAAGGGAACTCTGTTCTTAATACACATGACTTACGTGGAAGTGCAACAACTGATATGCAAGGAGTAGAATCATCAATACTCTGATCATCCTCAGAAGACAGACAAAGCCTTTTATGCGGAGGTTCAGTACTATCTTCTGAGTCTATTTCATCAGCTTCTAATGAAAGGTAACAAAATGAAAAAAAAAAAAAATCTCAAAATCTTTAAACCAATGAGGAAAACACAAAATCTTCAAGTTATGACTGTAAAATAATCTTCTTACTAATTTGCTCTGTTAACTAAAACCAGTTGTAGAAGTAGAACTCAAAACAACATTGTCTTCTCTATGTCTGGTTCAGCACCTCTATTCTTAAGACAAGGAACTATGACAAAGATGTCACTTTTATTCTTAAGACAAGGAACCATGACAAAGATGTCACTTTTTAAATATTACACTTTTGTTGACTATCTGATTTTCCAAATATTTCACGTGTAAAGACAAGGGCTGGTTACTTATTCAATCACAAATATTTGATGAAAGCCTACTATGTGGTAAGTGATGGGAACAATAATGAGACACGGTGTAGTGGAAATGATGAAGCTAATGATTTCAAAACTTTGTAATAAGAGCTATGACAGGGAATGAAGAGGTCATTATATGAGCAGAGAGGAGAGGCATTTAATTTAAACTGGAGGTGAAGGAAGGTTTCCCGGGGAAGGTGTCTTGAACTTGAAAGGGAAACAGAAGCCGGGGGAAACGATTACCACTGGCAGGGGGAAATGATTATTACTAGCAGTAGGAGTAACATGTACAGTGGTACTAAGACATAAAAAGTTTAAGGCAGGAAAATAAAAACAGTTGTGAGCTGCTGGAACATATATGAAATGTGGTAGGAAGTGAGGCATGGAGGAAAACTTTGATGATGGAAGGCCTATGTGCTAAATTAAAGAACCTGAATTATATTCTAAAGACCACGGTAAGCTTTGAAAAGCCCTTCTTACTTTGTTGAGCCATGACCAATATCATTGGCAGTTTGAATTAGAGGTGGGAGACTGGTTAAAAGGCTATTAGAGCTACTTAGGTGAGAAATGAACTAAGGAAGGAGACTTAAGAGAGAGGAAGGAATGGATTCAAGAAACATAATTCCATCAACGAGTCATCGTGATGGGATGAAAGTGGGAGATGAAAGAAGGATTTATTCCTATTCATATTTATGACTTGAGATACTAAGTAATGAAATTGAGTAAGGAAAGGAAAACTAGGTTGGGGAATTTATAAAATAATTCAGTTTGAGACATGTGAAATTTAAGGTGCCTATGAAAAACAGAGAATTTAGAATAAAGACAGAAGTTTGAATAATTTTTACAGGCAGGTGGTAGTTAAAACCACAAAGCCTGAATAAAATAACACAGGGATTAAGGATGGAGTGAAAAGAGAAGATGGAACTTTGGTTGAGCAAAGGTAAACTTAAAGCAAAATAAATAACAAATTATAAATAAGGAATAGGTAGAGAAATAACAAAATCATAAGTCTCAAGGCTGTTGAATCTTAATTCATTACAGATGATCAAATTAAATCCTATTCAGATAGTCACATAAAATTCTCTAACACAGGTTCTAGTAAAAAAATGTTCATCTATTCCTATTGGTACAACTATTTCTACATTTCTACTGTACTACATATACTTCGGTATCAAACAGTATCAAAGAGGAAGTGTATTATAGTTCATCATCTTTGGAGGCTCAACAGATTTTGCTTATAAAATAACCACCCATAAAGGTTAAAATTTATGGTGAATTAAAAAATATACCAAAGTATATTTAAAAAATATAAAAATAAAAATACAAACTAAGATTAATTCATGATTCAAAGAGATAAACTCCTTTCCTACTATGCTAGCCTAAAATGTTTATCTGGATAATAGAGATCAAAGTTGACATAAATCCAGAAATTCAAAAGGATTAACAATTATATGTCAGCAAGTTCTCCTACCATTCTGAGGGCAATGAAGAATGAGGTTCCCGTCTGTGTCCCGAGTCAAAGTCACAGAGTTCACAGTTTCTACTGTTACTGTGTCAGAATCCTCTTCAACTGTGCTCATACTCAAATCTATACAAGAACAGACTGCAGATTAGGATTTAAAAAATTTCCAAATATGAACATAAAGTAGTCCTCTACTTCCCTCACCTGCCTCTGCAAAACTCCTACAATTTGTATCTTTCTATAGTGTTCTTTATGTAAAATTGTGATGACCATTCAGATTTCAAACATTGTTTTTCCTACCTGTACTCATTATTTAGAGTTAGATGTAATAATATCCAAGAATCTGACTGCTATGATTAAAAACGTACAGCATTCACTTTTTTAAGAGATGTTTTTACCACATGCGATGAAAGAATTTGTTCTAAGTTGTCATGTCAGCAAAACTCTCACCACTTTTTATTTTTGATTGACAGCTTTGTGATAAGTTTAACTTATGATTCTTTAGAAGATTCGCCGAAACTTTTACGTTAATCTAAGAATTACTTCTCCAAAATATTTTTACAAGTATTTAAGCTCTATTATTTTCTGACCAATAGGAACACTAAATAATTCTTCTCAAAAATTTTTTCGTAATATTAAACACGTGCATACATACGTCATGGATCAAATGCTTTTCTAACAGGTATATGGAGTTATGCTTTCTGTTTCTGTTTAAAGTGCCTTTACCTGCTATTTTATGCAGAGTATTCATGATTGGCAGGGAGAAATGTATTTATTTATAATCAATAGCCTGGCTGAAGTCTTCAGGCTTATCTTATAATGTTTAATGAAGTTCTTGACGCAATACTTAGTTTTGGTCTTGTCCACATACCTTTTTACCAACTACATAATACAGAGGATGGAAGCCTTGATGTGTATTTAAGCTAATCACAATACCTATTTGGCTCCTACACATAAGATATGAGTCTGTTCATATATTTACCATTTACACGAATGCACTTTCCCTAGGCAGAAAAACTTAGGATCTATTAACATTTACATGGTGAAGATCCAGTGATTCATTTAAGTTTTACTATACAAATTACTGTTTTAAAAGGACATCATTTATTTTACAATGGTAAAGATGCCATTTCCAAATTAAAGATAAATAGAAGTTTATCTTTATTATTAGTTATGATTAAAATTTGCAAATCATGATGTGAAGTCCTTGGAACAAAGGCAGGCTTACCTGGAAAACAAATGCATCAGCTATAGCCCTTCCCATAGAATCAAGTCGCCTTCCCTTAGTCACCAGCATCACTTTCATGTTATCCAGATTGTTTCTTCCCCATGTTCCTGCAGTTACAACACTCTGAAAAAGTAACAGCATTACACAATAAGGCTTACAAGAACAAACAATTGTGTGCAAGCAGTATGCTGATAACACCCTAGCCTCAAGCCTCCGTTATTTGTCAACTAGAATAATGACAATACCAGCATTCTTAAGTAGACCTTTAGGAAATCAGTCTAAAAGTATTCCCCAACGAAGGGCAGAAATGATGAGATCCTACACCCACAATGGCCTCTCAAATAAAAAAGAGCTGTATGTGTTTCACTTTAAATCAAAAGCTAGAAATGATTAAGGGTAGTGAGGAAGGCCTGTTAAAAGCATATATAGGCTGAAAGCTAGACCTCTTGTGCCCAAGTTAGCCGAACTGAGAAAGCAAAGGAAAAGTTCTGGAAGGTTGTTAAGAATGCTACTCCAGTAAATGCACAAATGATAAAAGAGCAAAATAGCCTTATTGCCAATATGGAGAAAGTTCTAGTGGTCTGGATAGAAGGTCAAACCAGCCACAACCCTGTCTTAAGCCAAAGCTTATTCCATAGCAAGGCCCTAGCTCTTCAATTCTATGAAGGCTGAGAGGTGAGGAAGCTGCAGAAGAAAAGTTTGAAGCTAGCAGAGTTTGGTTCACGAGGTTTAAGAAGCATCTTGATAACACAAAAGTGCAAGGTGAAGTAGCAAGCGCTGATGTAGAAGCTGCAGCAAGTTATCCAGAAGATCTAGCTAAGATAATTAATGAGGGTGGCTACACTAAACAACAGATTTTCAGTGTAGATGAGACAGCCTTATGCTAGAAGATGCCAACTAGGACTCTCACAGCTAGAGAGAAGTCAATGCTTAGCTTCAAAGCTTCGAGGGACATACCATTCTGAAAATCCTAGGGCCCTTAAGAATAATGCTCAATCTACTCTGCCTGTGCACTATAAATGGAAAAACAAAGTCTACATGATAGCACATCCCTTTACACGGTTTAGTAAATATTTTAAGCCCACTGTTGAGACCCACTGCTCAGAAAAAGATTCCTTTTAAAATATTACTGTTCATTGACAATGCACCTGGTCATCCAAGAACTCTGATGGAGCTGTATGAGATTAACGTAGTTTTCATGCCCACTAACAATAACACAACATCCATTCTGGAGCCCATGGATCAAAGAGTAATTTTGACTTTCAAATCTTATTAAGAAATACATTTTATAAGGCTATAGCTGCTGTGGTGATTCTTCTGATGGGTCTGGGCAAAGTCAGCTGAAAACCTGGAAAGGATTCACCATTCTAGATACCATTAAGAACATTTGTAATTCATGGGAAGAGTTCAAAATATGAGCATTAACAGGAGTTTGGAAGAATTTGATTCTAACATTCATGAATGACTTTGAGGGGTTCAAGCCTTGAGTGGAAGAAGTAACTGCAGATATGGTGGAAATGGCAGGAGAACTAGAATTAGGAGAGGAACCTGAAGATGTCACTGAATTGCTGTAATCTCATAAAACTTGAATAGATGAGAAGTTGCCTCCTATGGAAGAGCAAAAAAAAAAAAAGGTTTCTTGAGATGAAATCTACTAAAGATGTTGAAAATGGCAACAAAGTGTTTAGAATATTACATAAACTTAGTTGATAAAGCAGAGGCAGGGTCTGAGAGCACTGGCTATAATTTTGAAAGCCGTTCAGTGGGTAAAATGCTATCAAACAGCACTGCGTGCTACAGAGAAATCTTTCATGAAAGGAAGTCAATCAATGAAGCAAACTTCATTTTCCTAAATTTTAAGAAATTGCTACAGCCACCCCAACTTTCAGCAACCACTACCCTGATCAGTTAGCAGCCATCGACATTAAGGCAAGACCCTCCACCAGTAAAAAGATATGACTCACTGAAGGCTCAGATGATTGTTAGCAATTTTTAAGAATAAAGTTATTTATTATGGTTATATACACACTTAACAGCCTACAGTATAAACATAACTTTTATATGCACTGGGAAAATAAAAATAAAACCCATGTGACTTGTTTTACTGCACTGCTCTGCAATTGAACCTGCAATACCTCTAAGGTATGCCTGTATGCTTAATTGAATCGTTTTATGCAAACTGTAACACCCTTATGAGCTCTTAGGCTTTTCTGACACCTTAGGACACATCTTACTAATGGATGTATAAAATAAATAAAGATAATGCACAGATGCTCCATTTAAAGCTATGGTGGCTTGCTGCTGAGATGCTACTTTTCATTGCCTCAATGGCAAGATGAAGACACATCACTGCAAGTATGTGACTGCAAGTCGGCCAACTGATTAATAGTAAAGTCCTTAAGGTGGGACCTGATTTGGTCTTGTTAGAAGAAAAGGCAGCTGGTTTGGCAGAGGCTTTTGATTAAGAGAGAAAGTAGCTGAATTTAAGAGTTTGGAGATAAGAAAAAGACAGACTTCGCAAATCTTTGGAGGGTTTTAAGTTAGGATATACAATTTACATTTTTAAAAGATCACCCAGACTGCAGTATGGATAATGCATAAGAGAGTAGTTAAGGAAAGCTGTTGTCCAAGCGATGACTGCCAATTGGAATAGGTGGCAGAGATAAGGGGGTTGGGCAAAGAGATAACTTGGAGGCAGTGTTGACAGGATTTGCTGAATGAAGAGATGGAGATTAAGAGAAGGGGAATTATCTCACGATAATTCTAGGCTTTCAGCTTGAACAACTGAGTTTTGCGGCACTGAGAATATATTTTATTAAGTAGTTCTATGACTATTAATAAAGATTAGATTAATACTTAAATGAATGCAAATGAGGATGTCAAGTTGATAGTTGGAAGCTGGAATTCAACAGGCAAGAATTAGACCTATGTATTTGAGTTAGTGGTATGACAATTGTTTTCAAAGATAAGAACACCTAGAGGTTTGAGAAGATAGCCTAGATTCTACTTCAGGAGCACTCTGTAACAGCAGGTAGTCAAGCGATTCATAAACAAATAGGAGACTGAGGATGACCAGGCAGCAGTACAGGATGAAAACTAAGTGGAAACTAAGAGGCACAAGCACAAGAGTGTTTTTCAAGGAGCATCAAGTAGTTAACTGTGTTAAATACTGCTGAGAGGGTGAGATGATGAAGTGACTATTTGATCTGGCAATGTGAAGAACATTGGTGGCTTTAAGAAGTTTCAGAGGAGTAGTGAGTGGGGGCAGAAGCCCTACTACTGGAATACACAGAGAAATGGAAGTAGGGAAGACAATTCAAACAGGTCTTTTTACAAGGTTTAGCTTTCTAGTAAAGTGAGAAGATACCTGCTATCACTGGGTCAAGTCAGATTTTATTTAGAAGAGCGTATTTGTAATCTGATACGACTATCACAGTGACTGAGAAATGTTGGTGAATAAATTAATTTACGATAGTAAGTTAAAAAGTTGAGTATTTAGTGCCTGTATTCTAATTCATTATACATGAAACTGTACATAACTTCTAGACCAGTTCCCCACCTGGTTTATCAGGGAAATATGTCAGGAAGATCTCCAATTCTACCATCAATTTTTTTGGTCCTCTTTGGGGCAAATAAGCACACACCATTGGCCCATTTAGATCATCTTTTTCTGTAATAGGTTATAGTTATACCACATGTACTATTTTTATACTAATTAGAAATAAAAGAAAAAAATTTTAACATCCATTTTAAAGGGTAAAATGGTACTTTGGCATGTTTCCATCATTTGATGGGTATCTTAAACAGCCAACAATACCTTAATAAAATCAAGGAAAGCAAGCCTGAAATGTGGTACAGAACTTTTATAATGGGGTACTTACATATACTCACATTTAAATGAGAAATAAATTTTTTATTTATAGCTCCCAATAAACGAGATACTAATGTAAAAAAAGAACAACTCTTAGATCTGTTATTTAACACAGAATTAAAGAGATGAGTCCTTAATCCTACTCAATTCCAGTATTGAGGTAAAGCTATTATTCAATGGATTATTTTAGACTGTATCACCATCAATCGAGTCCACATAATTGCCCTGATCTTCCAGACAATTAAGTGCCAAATCTTCTAAAAACTACAACAAACCAAGTGACATTTCTTCCTAGTTTTGGGACTAGTTCTTTAGATAAATTTGTATCAGTTCTCAAGCACAGTACCAATACAAGTGGGTAAGGGTGGATTCTATTAGTGGAGATCATGGAAGCACAGGAACTTTTGCTAACCCTAGATGCTTGGAGCTGTGATTCCACACTGAAATATGGGATGAAACTACATGGTGTGAAAAACATTATACTTTTATAATGGGAAATTAAGCAAGCTACAGAATATATAGCACCAGAATTTTATTAGACGAGTTAGGGATTGAGTACTAGCTAAGAGGCGAAGTATCTGGCATACTTCAATTTATAACACAGCAAGGACACATTTTTCTGATGTCCTTTTTCCGAGTTGATGTGTAAGAAAATTATATTCCTCAGTAACTTTTTTGTGATCACCCAAGTCTTATCCATGTATTAACATACCTACTTTTTACCGTTTTTATAATGAGATCACACCGTCACATCTTTTATAAATTTTTTTGGTAATTATTTTATCAGGAGCATTTTCCAATCTTACCTACTCTTTGCAACATTTTTAATGAGTGCATGGTATCTACATTTACCTAACCATTAACCTATTACCAAACATTTTTGTTTTGAGGTCATGCTAGTATAAAGACTCCAAATTGACCACCACCATCATTGCATAATGCCATATGAAATGCCTCTAAGAGGACTGGCTTGGTAATGTATAATGGAGAATCTGAAAGATGTGTTTTAAGGTATTATTTTGAAAGCATGAAACTCTGCTAAACAGAAAGTCTTAATAGAATATGTAACAAATTCCTACATCTTGAACTTGGGTTACATAGGGAGATGTCAGAAAAACAAAGCCACAGAATACCATCTTGAATATTACTTTTATTTGAGTTAGGATTGGGGGACACAACATGCTTGAGGTTTAATGCTTTCAACTATGGTCTCAGGTCCTTGGGGATTTGTTCTTCCGTATACTTTGTTCAAGTCTGAGAAGTAGAGCTATAGATGAACATAAAGCATACCAAATTAGGGTACTTACTTAATGCTCATTATGGCTTGGTTTTAATATGGTAAAATATGACTGCATACCATAAAAAGTCAATAAAGATGTTAATGGAGTTTACTACAATAGACTTTAATTGCTTAAGATGTTGATTCCAATTATCAACTATTGAAAACAATGTTGTCATTTGAGAAATGAGAATTACTTGGTAAATGGTTCATTTCAAGGTGCAGCATTTTATATCTGGTTTGGCAATAAAATTATCATTTATTAAAAGCTAAAATGTTATTCTTCACCCAGCGAATAATTTAAGAGCTATAATGTGTACTTGGCTTCATTTTAAGAGTTTATCCATTCAAAATTGAGCACTTTATGCAAACCAGCATCGGATCTTTAAAAGGAGTACATCAAGTTATTACTATACTTCTCTGATTTACACTGAAGTTGATCTTTAAAGCGCACTTCCTCAATCGACATTCATAAATAGTACATAAATCTAATTAACATTTCTTTTGCTACATAACACCTGATGGTAAATAAAGATGAGCTTTGACAACCTGGCACTTAGAAGAACGGCCAGACAACATAAGTGTACATAACCAAAATGACAGCAAAACAACAAAAACCAAAACACAATTAAATCATTCACACAGGGCTCTCCAGTGTACTTTCCTTTAATAACTTCTTCCTGGTATTCAGTCACAGAACGAGGTATCTATCCACAAACTTGCAAAAGCAGATTTGATAAACAGGTTTTATTTTATTATTTACCTTTATGAAATCAAAAGAAAAATGAAACCTATTTGTGATTTCTATAAGAATTCTCTTCACAAAAGGGGAAAAAAAAAACATGAAAAAGGGAGAAATGATATGCCAGCAAACGAATGCCACATACATTTAATAACTATCTGTATTTTATATTTAACACACTTAGCAATAGGTTCATCACTTTCTCAGGTCACTTTATATCATTTGGGGATAGAAATAGCTTTCAGCTGAAACTAGAATATATCAATTACTAGGGAATCCTTTAATAAGGGAAAAAGTGCTAAAAATGATGGCAAGAGAAAATTGAATATTAAAACTGTTTTGAGAAGGCAGGCTAACACTTGTGTTAAACAGGCAGCCTCTGTATATATTTAAAAAATGGAACTCTACCTAAACTTTATTGCTCTTCTAAAGTTTTGATGTTTTTGAAACACTTTTAAAACACTTCTCCCCAACCCCCTCAATATTTTAACATCTATGTGCCAAGCTGTGAATCTCTTAAGATACTTGTTTCACATTATCTTATTCATCCTCGCAAGTGTTAACTTAAACCAATGTACTTAAAGGAGCAGACAAAAGCAATTATTTAAAATATATTTAAAATAGCATGACGTTATTTCAGGACATACATATTTATTACAACATTAATAAAAACTAGGGCCTGTAGAAGTTGGAGAGATAAAAGAAGTGAGCAATAGGAGAAACATTATGTGTGGAAGGTAAGAACTAGTTTTGCTGTTCTGATTTCAATACTAACTAGTAACATCTAACTAACCTTACGAATAGACTTCTCTCTCCTATCTTGGAGTGAAATGAAATAACCTCTCTCCACCTCACAAAAAAAAAAATCACGTAAGAAAAGGGAAACTTAAAAAAAAAAAAAAAAAAGACTAAAAAAGACACTCATCTTATTTTGATATAATTCTCTGCCAGTAACCGTTTTCCAGATGTGCTCTGTTCTCTAAGCTCAAATCCTAACTCCAAAACCTTTTTTGATTGTTCCCACAAAAATACTTCTGAAACCCGAACACCTGAAGAAACATGTTTATGTAGCATATATTTACTCATATAACTGCTCAAAGTATGGACTTAAAATTCCAAATAAGTATGCAATGCCCAGTACTTTTACTGATAATCTGTGGATGAAGACAGGACAATAGATTTTGGGTCCACCATCTAGCTCAACTGCAATCAATTAAAGAGATTCACACATAATACGCAGATCTAGATCAGTCCCCAAAATCATATTTTGGGGTGACCCTATCAACCAAAATAGTAAGGAAATAATCAGCTTGGCAAATAAAAGCACTTAGTGTATGGGAGTTAAAATAATGATAAAATGATCACAAACATAATATGTACTTTCCCCCATAACTTTAACAAGTAATGTTTTTTTCAGAAAGGATCAAGTTGTTTTTTTGTCCCTGTGAATAAAGAAAAAGTTTATTCTTACACAAGCCTTTTTTAAAAACTCTTAAGGCCTAACCATTTTTGTAATGCTAAGAAATGTAATTTTAATTTTCTTCCTAAATCTTAAATTTCTAAATCATAACTTAATAAAATCTTATCGCTATTAAACCATAATAGTAAAAAGCTAAGTTTTTGGGGTATTATTACCAGAGTCTTTAAACGTTAAAGCAGTGGTAAATTACTCAAATTACTTTAAAAAAATACGGTTAACACTCCAAAAGTTATTTGAAACACAAATTTAAAACCAGCTTAAAGAATCGCAAGTAATGGAAAAATATAAAAATCCTTAACTGAAAAAAATAGATTTTGTTTGTAAAACTTTCAACATAATGGAATACTTTTAGACTAGAGCTTAAAAACTAGAAAAGGTAATTGTATTTCAAGAATTAAAAACAAGGGTGTAACTAACAAAAGATAAAAAATTTCCAAATGGTATTATTCTAAGCTTAAAACACTGACTAGAAAGTAATCCTACGAAATACGCACTTTGTCGGCTGTCCCAACATGCAGCGTCGCCTGTAATAAAGGAGGTAGGAGAAAAACCACCAGTGAATTTGAATTTCCAAATTCAATCAGAGAAAGGGAGGAGTCCTGACTTACATTTCATAGAAGTGTCACCCTCTCCTTATCTACAGCGAGTATTTTTATTATAAAAACACATGCTGTATCATTCAACTGCATAGAACGGAACTTGGCCACTTCTACTCTCAAGTCTACGTCGTAGATGGGGTTAAAAACTCTACGTCCCTGAAGAGGTACTCAAAACAAAGTCTATTTTAAAGGACAAAGGAGATTGAAAAATTATTTAGCTTCCTCGGAACTTCTTAAATTTTGACAATTACTATTTAATTGACGCATTTCACCGTTCTCTGCTCGGTTAGGACTGTCTTCCAGCACTCCAGCCCACATCCCTCCTCAAAAAGACTCAGGCTGACAAAGATATAGTTCGGCCAGCAAACGCGATTCCCTCAGCCTGGGCCACGAATAGCCGGATCGAGAATGAACCCCAAAAGAAGGGAGACTCTGAGACACAAACAAGGTTAAAAAAAAAATCAAGGGGGATGGGGTGGGGCGAAACCCGCCCCAACTCTCTCAATCCCACCCAGGTCCACCTCTCCTTTACTGAGCCATATAATAAAACCAGAAAGTAATCCAAAAAAAAAAAATTAAAAGGGAACATCACGAGAAGGCAAGTAAGGCTTCTTTACACTCTGCGCTCCCGGACCCAATTCTCTACCGAAGCTCCCGGCCCTCCCCACCCCCAGGGGTCCCGGCGCCATTTAGCTCCTCCGAAGCCGCCGCCATTTTCCGCCCCCCGTCAGATCGCTGCTGCGTCTCGGCGGCCGCTCGCTACCCTGCTCTGCAGCCCGAGCCACCGCCACAGGCCCGGCCCCGAGAGGGAGGCCCTGGCCTGAACGTGCGGGGCCGGCAGCTTCAGCGTCACGAAGGCCCAGCTCCGACCCCGCCCGCGGTGCCCGGGGGCCGATAGCTTGCGCTGGCCGGCGAGAACAGGCAGGCAGCAAGGGGGCCGGACAGACTCCACTGGGCGGAGCGGCCCTAGCGGCAGTTGGGACCTAAAGGTTCCATCGCACTTACTTCCTGTTTTGGGTCCGGGCACTTTGGAAGAACCAGGATGGAGGCTCCAAAAAATACCAGGATGGAGGAAGCAGCCACGGGCAAGAGTGGCTGCAGCTGGAGTGAGCGAGCGCGACGAGCCACCGGAAACGGAGCTGCAGCCGTGCCCCGCCCTCCAGCCCCCGCACGCTCCCCCTCCCACTCCTCCTTCCCTTGGGGCGGCCCCCAGCGGCGACTGCTTGCGTAACTTCCGGCCAAGTTGGAGCGCGAAAGAAAATCTCGGATTTTGGAGCTTCAGTCCCAGTTTCTGTGGTGGTGGTGGTCTGTGGTCGTCTCGTGTCCTCTCCTCCTGCTAGGAAATCTCGGTACAGACTACCCTGCTACCGATGATATAAAGGAGGTTTCCCCCCCCTTTTTTTTGGCAATTGTAATCCTTCTGGCTTTGGGCAAAGTTGGGTTCCGCGCGCGCGGGCCAAGTTTCATAATTCTCCGGGGCTCGGAGCAGAGGGAGCTGCGGGGTGGGGGTGCTTGAAAGCCAGGTCTGAGTGCAGGAGAAAGCCAGGAATTGTGTGTCTGGCTCTCCTCCTTTGGTCTGCTTTGCTATAGGTGATTAAAATGAGGTGTTACCTGTTTGGGCGTGTAATGCAATTCTTGATGAAATATATCCCGAGTGTAGGAAGATACTACTCTAGTGCACAATCTGTCTTAAAGCACTGCTCTTTTTACCTTTGCTACTTTTCTATCTGGGGAGATTTTAGAGAAGACCAATACTTGGGCGCCGCCCCCGAGACCAGTGTCGTGAGACCCTGGCAGATTTTGTTTTGAAAGTACCAGGACTTTGAAAATCGGAACATGGGGTTAGTTGAATGAACCATGTTACAGCTTTTATATATGACCTCATTTTGTTTATCGAACTAGTTTTATTGTACTCTACTAGGATTACAGAAGCTTAAAATTTACACTTGACTAATAGTCTCGCGTCCAAAAACTATGTGTAGGCTCACTACATTGTCACAGTGGGAATGGAGTCTGTCGGTTGTAAAGGTCAAATAAAGACGGTCAGGAATGTGAATGTGTACATCTGAATTGGTTTTAAGTAGCTAATAATAAGTGTAGTCGAAAGACTTGATGGAAATGACACTAATTCATCAAAGTAACATTGGGATGGGAAAGCAAACTACATACTAATGGAATTAGGATAAATGATTTTTTAGATTTTAAGCCATATGTACCTAGTTTTCACCAGTAATCCACATTACTGAAATGTTTTTTGGGGTAGCTCATAAATGTCACATTTTATAAAGTGTAAAACAACAGGATAGTGAATGGCTAAAATTCAAAACACACGTGCTGGTGTGTAGGTGGAATAGGAATGCTCATTCATTAGTAGTGGTAATGCAAAATGCTACAGCCAGTTTGGAAGATAGTTTCTTATAAAACTAAACATGCACTTAACCATATGATCCAGCAATTGCTCCTTGATATTTACCCAAATGATTTGAAAATTTATTTCCATATAAAACTTGCACACGGTTATTTATAGCAACTTTTTATAATTGACAAAACTTGGAAGCAACGAAGATGTATGTGTTTTAGTAGATAAATGAGTAAACTACATTTATACAATGGGATATTATTCAGTATTGAAAAGAAATGTGCTGTTAATCCGTGAAAAGACATGGAGGAACCTTAAATGAATATTACTAAGTGATATTCGAGAAAGGGCAAAACTGTGGAGATAGTTAAAAGATCAGTAGGTGCCAGGGTTTAGAGCTAAAGGGAGAGGAACGAGTGGAGCACAGAGGATTTTTAAGGCAGCGAAATGGTTCTGAATGATCTATAATGGTACATACACGTCATACATTAGTCAAAACTCTAGAATGTACAATACTAATAATGAACTCTAACGTAAACTGGATTTTGGATGATTCATCATTTGTAACAAATTTACCACTCTGATGGAGGAGGTTGATAATGGGGGAGGCTATGCATGTGGAGTAGCTGGGGTGGAGGGATGGGTATATAGGAAATATCTACCTTCCCCTCAATTTTCCATTGAATCTTAAACTGCTTTAAAAAAGTACAATCTGTTTACAAAAAGATAGTATGAAAAGATTTAAGTGATACTTTGGATTTGGACAATGTGAGCCAATGTTTTTTGAGTGCTGTGTGTCAGTTAAATGCTTTACATGTATTAAACTCATTTAATGTTTGCGAGTGCCAATTACATCAGTATGGTTATTACTAACGAATCTCGTTTTAGACAAGAACCAAAAATAAGTGAAGGAATGTGTCCAAAGGCATACAGCAAAATAAATGGTAGAGTCAGAATTGAAGCCTCAGCTCCAGAGCGTATGCCCTGAACTACCTTGGTGCAGCTCACAAAGTGCACTTTGGCAAAGTCTTTTTATAATGAAAACAAATTATTACAGTTTCCAGAGTCTGTGCTGAACTGGAAGATGGACGTGTTTGACCAGTTTTCAAAAATAAAATCCAGAAGCAGCATTTTATTGCATCTAACTTTATTACCAATTTGTGGTACTTTCTGCATCCTATTGTGGTTATGACAGATATCATTCAGTTTTTAAATGAGTACATAAGTAATATGTAAACAAAACTGTAAAGCATGATAGTGTTGTGGTATAGATGTTGGAGTCAGACTTGATCGTTAATCTTAGCTTTATTGCTTAGTAGTGGGTATGGTATTTCACCTCTCTAGGCTTCATTTGCTTTTGAAAAATGGCATAATAAAATCTGCCTCCCAGAATTATGTAGTGAACATGCGTTGCACAGAACCTGGCCTATGTATTAAGCACTTAAAAATGGAAACTAATAAACCTTCGAACCAGAAAGCAATTAAACTACTCAAAGACAGTTCTAATGAAATAATCACATGTAAAATTAACATTAACATTTATGAGGAAGTGGTTCCTAATTAGCCACATTTTCCATGAAGCATAACCATATAAGATTCTTTTTCACTATGACATAAGAGAATGATATCTAGATTATAGTCTGGCTACCCATTGTCTTCTGCGAAATCTTAGGTCAGCCTGCACTCTGCTGATAATTTCCTAAAGTCAGGTACATCCTCATGATTCTCCCTTTCTGGTGAATTTCATAACTTTTTTCCAAGGTCATTTGGTATTTCCTGGAGGACAGTATGTTTTAATATTGGTTTAATACATAATTTAAAAAGTAAATTTAACATCAATTTATGATAAAAACTCTCAACAAAGTGGGTATAGAGGAAATGTACCTCAACTTAATAAAGGCCATATGTGATAAGCCCACAGCTAACATTATACTCGAGAGAAAAGCTGAAAGCTTTTCCTCTAAGATCAGGAACAAGAAAAAAATGCCCACTCTCGCCACTGTTATTCAACATAGTTTTGGAAGTCCTAGCCAGAGCAATTAGGCAAGAAAAAGAAATAAAATGCATGCAAATTAGAAAGGAAAAAATAAAGCTGTCACTATTTGCAGATGACATGATATTTTTAGTGTATATATATATATATATATCTAAAGACGCTATTTAAATATTAAAACATTCAGTAATGTTGCAGACTACAAAATCAGCACACAAAAATCTGTTGCATTTCTATTCACT
Source organism: Pteropus alecto (assembly GCF_000325575.1). Taxonomy (NCBI): domain Eukaryota; kingdom Metazoa; phylum Chordata; class Mammalia; order Chiroptera; family Pteropodidae; genus Pteropus; species Pteropus alecto. The sequence goes on from NW_006494610.1 coordinate 3,462,980, forward strand.
AATAACAAATTCAGAGAAGCAAATAATCCCATTTACAATTGCATCAAAAAGCATAAAATACCTAGGAATAAATTTAACCAAGGAGATGAAAGAGCTGTATATTGAAAACTATAAGACATTAATGAAGGAAATTGAAGAAGACACAAATAAATGGAAAGATATTCTGCACTCATGAATTAGAAGAATTAGTATTGTTAAAATGTCCATACTGCCCAAACAACATACAGATTCAATATACAGAGTTCAGGGCAGGGCTTTCTGAAAAGACATTTGAGCACAGACTGGAAAGGTGAGATGAAATCTACACAGTGAGGGGGTGAGGAGTGGGACGGCATTTGTTCAATTAATGTAGAAGTGTATTTGTAAAAAGCACCTGGCCTATGTATTATTTACAAAATGGTAAAGGCACAGTGTTCATAAGTGGTAGGCTCAATCTCTTGCAGACGTTGAGTTTAAGTCCTCTCTAAGGCTGGATGTCGGCACATGCCAGAGATTGCTAGACCATCAGCCACCTCTGCCTGATCTTATAGCTTCAGTTTGCCAGCATATGGCACAGTACCTTAATTTAGTAGACACTTAAATGTTTGTTGAGATCAAAGATAATTAAATATCTTAAACCAAAAGATCAGGAAGCTAGCCATTTCTGTTCTTTGGCAATAGTTACTGACTACAGGAGAATCTAGTTTTTCACATAGTGTCACCACTTGGGCACCTCTGGAATAAAAGAAACAAATGTTACCTTTTATTATTACCCTAGTAGAAGGTAGTTATTCTAATAGGATGTCACACGTTAGGTGTTACTCTAAACTTTATTGCCCAAATCTCTTTGTTCATCTAGATGAAGTATTTTAAGGATAGAGACATTACATTTTCACCAGCAGATGTCTCTATCGTTCAGCAAGATTTTCTTTTTTCCTTTTCTTTCCAGAGTAGTAGCTTCAACAGCAGATGGGAATTCTGTGGGCTTGAATTTGTTAGTGATACACTATGGTAGACTAGTGACAAGCTTCAACAATAATAAAACCAAAGGGATTATGCTTTGAAATTCAAATATGAAAGGTCTTCTAGCATTTAAAGACTTTTCATTGATTAGTGCCCTTCTCTTTTATGCAATGTACATCTAATTCCCTTGCTAAGACTATGCAGTGAGAAAGAAACAGAGAACCTGTGTAACCTTTATAGCTTTCAGAAGTTTGCACATTTGTGATACTCCTTCATGCCTTTCATTCATCAGACCTCCCTGAACACTATTCTAGGCATGAAAAACAAGGACCCTGCCCTTAAGGCACATATATTTCTAGTAGAGGAGTTTATGTTAGAGTAGTGTTTTTCAGTGTGTCTTTGTACAAAACTCTTGGTTAAAATACCAATTTACTAAATTTTTGCAATTGCTCGTAAAAACTTGCTTGTGATTAACAACTTAGTGAGAGATTAAGATGAAATATCATTTAGTATCATCATTTAGTATCATCGGATTAATCTAAATTAAAAAATTAGGAAATATGGACCAGTGATCATTAGTCTTGCTTAGTCAAAGCACTTTGAACACTATCTGACAAATTGAAAGTGCTCAGAAATGTCAAATATTATTTGTCTTTACCGATAAGCAACAAAGAAACAGGAAGAGAGCATTGTGTTATTTGTTGAGTAGGATTTGTTGGGGCAACAATTCTATTTTAGTAAAGAGGATTGGGATATAAAAAATTTCTTTATCATGTTAAGATTTATATTGAAATAACAAGAGCTAATGGGTGGTCTATTTCTGGACTTTTTAAAACTTATTTTAAAGTACCTTTCAAAAAGGAGGTCTATTGCTGATAGATATGGAAAGGGATATTATAGGTTCCATTGTTTAAAATTTTTTTTCTTTCTCTGTAACTCCTTTGTAATCGGCCTGTTTTCATGTTTCTGGGCAGAGTGTTTTATGCCCTAGAGAAATTATATGGCCTCTTATTTGAGGAATTTCCTTCTACTGGATACCCTTAATACACATGCGAGAGATGCATATAAACACATGCGAGCTAAAGGTCTTGACCTGAAATTGTTAAAGTTAAAATCCAAACTCAACAAAAAACACTGTTGATCAAGCGAGCTATTCCTCTCAAAAATTACCCAAACTATCAACCTGGTCTTTTAATAACTACTTAATTTAAGAATATATACATTATGTTAAGTATAAGCATATTAAGTTTAATTCCAGGATATAATTTAATTTCATTATAAATTAATTAAGGTTATAATGACTGCATCTTAAGTGGGCAGACTGGGTGAAGACATGTAGTATATATTTTTAATTTAATGAAATTGGAAAAAACAGAATTAGGAAAGTACAGTTTCTGTGGGTTCTCTGTTCAGACTAGAGGATATATATAATCATGTTTTATAATTGTAGCTATTGAAGCAGTATTTTATTGATATTAGCAAACTTAGGGTTAAGAAAATATGTGGCTGCAGTAGTCACAGTATCACTAATGTCTTTTTTTCTGTGTCTATTTATATTTCTTTATTAGGAGTTTACATTTATGCTGAACTTTAGTCTGTGTTGGTTCAACTTGGTATAGTAAGACATAAGGCTATACAGCCATTGTCTGAAGGTGAAACTTCTTTTTCTGTTTCTTTCATAATTGGATAAGCTCTATTTTTGTTAAACAGGAGTTCATTTTTCACATGATACTGCAGTCTTTCTTTTCCTTTGCCAAAGAGCCATCTGCTATGGAATCATTCTATATCAAGAACACTCTTGATCTTGAGCCTGTAACAAATTTCCACAAGAATCTCTTCTGAGAAGGAACCCATGCAGCTTTACCTTTGTAGACCAATTGCAGGAAAAATATATGATACAACAATGTCTCATACATAATGTTATAAATAACTATGTTATTTGAAAATGTCATAGTAAATATAGAGCTATATAAGCAACCTGTCTCCTGCAATGGGTGAAAACAAAAAGAAATCTGAAGCCTTTTGCTTTTAGACCTTTCCTACTACTCTCTTCACTGCAACTACATTTTGATAAATTAGTACATAGGATGACGGATTTAAAAATCATATTTCCTTAGGATAGGTAGCTTATAACTGATGGTAGGATGCAACAAGTGACCAGGGTTTTCCTATAATCCCCATATTCACTGGGTAGTAAAATCTGATATTACAAGGTGTTTTATTTTTATTAAATTTTAAATAGAAATAGAGTGATTGATTTCACTTGTTTTTATTGTTATTTAAACAAGTAAAAGGTAAAACTCAATCCCAGTGAAGTTTTTAAGTCACAGTTGTATGAATACAGGTTTGTAAAAAATAAATCTGTCATTTTTTTGGTAACAAGCCTGAAGAGTGCTCCTCCGATCCTGATAATTATTCATTCTACCTCTCTCAACAAATGACATTCACAGAGACTTTAAAGCATTAACTCCCTCTCATGGCTATATAAGTGGGGGCCTCCCCAGCCCCCATTTATATACTCATCTGTGCTCATCTTGAACTCCTTCCCTCCAATCCTAGAGAAGTTTCTTCTCTTATTCAAGGCTAATTTTTTTTTTTATGTGCTTTTGATTTCATCTCCCTCTCAGGGTTATTTTTATTCCCTCTTCTAGGTTTTCAACTACTATAGTCTGGTTTCTGCCTCCAGTGCAGCCACTGAAGATCATTAATGAGCTGCACGTTGCTAAATCCAGTGAATGATATTCTATTATTATAAACTTAATATTTTAGCAGCATATGTTTCTGAAATGACCACCTCTTCCTTCTCTGAATACTCTTTTTTTCTCTTGATTTTGAGTTCAAATACTCTGGAATTCTTCCCACTTCTCTAAACTCTTCTTAGCTGGCCTGTCTTTTAAATAGCAGAGCTCTTCACAGTGACCTCCTAGGCCTACATCTCTTTTTCATTCTATCCTCTCTTCCAAAATGATTATTATCCACTCTAATGGCTTTAATTGCTCTCTATACACTGATGACTCCTAAATTTATAACTCTGCTGATCTACTATTCAGGTGCCCAATTGGGTGTGGCACTTGGCCTAAATGTGGGATACTGTATTTTCCATAGATGGATGCAACAATATCTCTTGTCCAACATGCTCTTCATGCAGTATAACTTTGACACTCTTCCTATTAAGAGGTGGATATTTATTAATCCTCTCATTGAAGCTGGATAGCTTTTGTGGCTTATTTTAACCAATAGAGCATGCAGGAAGTGGTGCTATGTGACTTTGGAAAATAGATCATGAGAGGCCTATCAGCCGTCAAGGAAGCAACCAACATATAGGCAGTTATCAGCTGCCATACTGTGAGGAAGCCCAAACTAGCCATTCAGAATAATTACATGGAGAGGCCCTGAGACCATATGAAAAGAGAAGGATGACTAGAGAGCCATTAGCCTCTTCAGCCTCCCCTCCATATTTGTTATCCGTTGCTGTATAATAAATTACTCCAAAATGTAGTGGCTTAAAACAGCAAGTATTTATCACCTCACAGCTTCAGTGGCTCAGGAATTTAGGAGCAGCTTAGGTAAGTAATTTGCTTAGGGACTTGCATGAGGTTGCAATCAAGGTATCAGCTGGGGCTTCAGTCATCTGAAGGCTTGACTGAAACTGGAAAATCTAGTTCCAAGATGGCTCACTCACAGGTTGTTGGCAAGAAGCTTCATCCCTGGCTATTGGTTGGAGGCCTAAATTCCTGCCATGTAGGACTTTCCATGGGATTTCCCCAGGAGCAAGTGATACAAGAGTGAGGGCAAGGAGGAAGCTGAATGTCTTTTATGACCTAGTTTCAGAGGTTACACACTGTCACTTTTATTTTACACTATTCGTTAGAAGTGAGACACTAAGGCCAGCCCATATTCAAGGGGATAGGTATGGGGCTCCACCTTTCAAATGGATTTGTGGACACCCTCCATCCATTGTTATAGTTCCAGCCATTACCTGATTACAATGGCACGAGAGACCAGGAGATAAGCTGGAACTGCTTATCCCCAAATCCTGATCCACAGAAACTCTGAGCAATAATAAAATGATTATTGTTGTCTTAAGCCACGATGTTTTAAAGTAATTATTTTTTCAGCACTAGCTAACCAAAACATGGAGTCTTTTGACTAAACCTTGGAAAAAAGTATTCCCTTCTTCTCTGTAATTCCACAGATTTATCTGGGGTTTCTATTCCTTTCCCCCAGACCTAGGATTTTGATGCCAAGAAGGGAGTAGCATATATGGTGTGCGTGGAGGGGAGCTGCCCAAGTACCCACTAGCATTCGTTAGCTTTTCAAAATTTTTATTTCCTTTTGGTTATGAAAACTGCTCTTACCATTCTCCCTATGTTCTGGTCCATGATAGAAACTCTGACTTAGAGGGTGTAGACCCTTAGTTTTTAAATGAAAAGTTTTAGAAGCTCCAGAGCCTTTTTTTTCTCCATAGTTTTGGCTCTGGATTTTAATTCTATCACATAAAGTTATAAAAGTCCATTCAAAAATTTAATTCACTTCTTTGTTTTAGCTTGTATATATGTTCTTCCTCTGAGGTAGTGTATATAAAAACTATCAAAACTCCGTTTATGGTGGGAGAAGAATAATAGGCATAAGAAAGTGCTGTAAGGAACAGCAGCCCATTAATAGCTCAAAAGTATTATACTAAAGGAATAATTAATATATAGCATTTATATTAAGTGGTATTTGATTTTCTGTAATTTGTAAAAGTTTGCACAAAGTATGTATACATGTTATAGTTCATTATCATTCTCTTTTTTTTTTTTGTGATAGATTTTGGAGTTTTGGAAATATGGAATGGATACCCAGGACTAGAATTCCAATTTACAACATTATACCACAGGTAATGGAGATTGGAGGAAACATGTACCTGGAAATTACCCCCTCTCACAGGAGATAAAGGGATTAAAAAGATTAGGATTTGTAAATTTTTTATGTTAGAAGCTGAAAAAATTTACTACATATTATTTTCATCATATTTTAAAATATAACTGATACCAGCACTTGCAAGCCATAGTATGTAGAAAAAGAATGTTTTCTGAGCATAATATATATTCCCATATTTATTACATTACTAATAGCATGAACTATTTATAAAAATTATCTGAATTCTACATGTCAGTAATTAGTAACATAGAGTTTACCTGAATCTGGGCAAAAAAAAATTGCCCAAACAGTAGCTCAAACAAGATAGAGTCATGTTCTGCATTTCTTAGCTGACCAGACATTTCAACTTCTGTTCTCCCACAACTTGCATAGGAAGGACAGAACTAACTTGTTCAACAAGGAGTTTCTTCTGAGAGGGCTATCTTGTGTTGTATCTGGTCAATATCTGAAAAATCACTTTCTGTGAAAAATGACATGTGGAAGCTCATGTAGGACTTCTTGATGACTCTTGGTTTAGGCTTATTTGCTTCTAAATAAACTTTCTACATGGGAGCTTCTACTCATGATGAGATCTATTCAGCAATGATCAGGCCTGAAGTACACAGTTGTCCATCTGCTGTGCTGTTTCCACCAACATAAGCTATAATAGTTCATTTGGCTCTTTCAGAAAGACAGAAATTGGCCAGTTCATCCTGTTTCCTTTACTGATGTCTCAGTGTCAGTACACAAAATGTGACTGAGAAGAAATTGAGATGAAATTCTTGAAACCTGTGATGGTTACATTTAGCCTACATTTCAGTAAGAAAGTGATTCATACTTCATGTCTATTTTCAGTTGCTAAAACTAACACTATGTTAAGCCTAACTAAAAGCTCTCTCAAATTGCTAACTTTATAGTAGCTATAAGTAGAGTAATTAGAGACTCTATACTGATTTTGTAAAAAAAGAAACCATTTTTTTTAACTTATGCTCAATCCTGCTTCTAGCACCCTTGTTTGTTTAAAAGTTGTGGATTTTAAAAGGAACTGTGGTGGTACTCACATGTCAGCTTGGGCCTCCTATCTCCTGTTCCATGAAATCTATGTATGATTGCCTCAACTGCCCAAAGTCCTGTTATGTTCAAAGCTTTCCATAGTCACCCTCACATACTCAGGGTTTTACACTATCATGACTCTCTCTTACTCTAATTATTTCATCCAAGCATATACTGTATTTTGCCTTGAAGAATCACTTTGTTCACCTGTTACCACAGGCTTCACATTCCAGGAATTTAGAGGCTTTATAGGAGAGTTAAAAGTTCCAGGGAGGAGTCATAGCCTTCTTCCATTTTCCTGGCTTTTCTTTCCTCTTCTACTCTCTATCCTACCTCTCAGGAAAAAAAGCCAGTTCCTTTTTGCCTTATAAATAGTGTTTTAGCAGGCTAAAATATACTTGATCTTACTTAATGGCCGAGACGACTACTGATTCCCATATTTGTTCTTCCCTTCTTCTATAGTAATAGTAGAATATTTGAGTACCAAGATAATATTACATTTTATTAGACTCCTGTGCAGCCAGGGATCATTATATGACTATCGCTCTGGCTAATGCAATGTAAGCAGAACTGATGTGTACAACATCTGTTCCCACCTCCCACCCCACCCCAAAGGAATGAACCTTCCCTTCTTTTCACTTTTCCCTGTGCCTTCTGTCTGGAGAGTGGATGTAGTGGTAATGAGTCATCTTGAACTAAGCAGACTAGGGCAACAGGAATACTAGCGCAATAAGATGGACTGACACGATAGAGTCCCTGTACCTGTCCTTGTGTGATTATGTCCTGAATGTTACATGGGAGAGAGGGAAACTTTTATCTCCTTCTTAATTTATTTATATTTTGGGTTTCTGTTTCTACAGCTGAGTCCATATCTTCATCCATGCAATGCCCTTCGCCCTTCACACCAAAGCGTTTCTTGAGAATGCTCTGCACTTTCTAAGAGGGACTCTGTTGAACCAAATTTTCTCCCCCTCTTCATATTTATGAAACTTTTGGGTTTTATGAATTTATGAAAATTTATGAAATTAGAAGGGGAAGATGAGCGATCCTTAAGCAGAGACGTGAGAATAAAGGGACTTCAGGTGGAGGAAAATTTTGTGAGGCAATATTTGGGAAAGTGCAAAGAATTTCTAGGGAATAAAAAACCATGCAATTTAAGTGGAACATAGGGGAATTCTGGAAAACAAAATCGTGAATGTGACTTGGGTGGGGTAGGGTCATTGAGGGGTGTATCAGTCTTTGCTGCTTTGTTGTGTAACAAAACACCCCAACTTTTGGTATCTTAAAACAGATTAAGTTCACTGTGGGTTGGTAATTGGGACTGGTAGCATTTGGTCAGTTCTGCTGTTTCATGTTTAGTCATGCAGCTGAAGTCAGCTAGAAAACCAACTGGGACTGGATGGCCTCATTCACATGTCTATGTTATAGGTTGATGGCTGGTGTGGCTCACTTCGAGACTCCATGTTGTCACTTCAGTTTTCTGGCTTGAGCTCGTTCATGTGGCAGCAATGTTCCAAGTGCAGCAAACAAGGTAAGACTAAATGCTCAAGCATTTTTTAAGCTTCTAGTTGTTTCACATTAGCAAGTCATTGACCAAGCACATATATGAGTTGGAAGAAAAGACTTCACCTCTTGGTAGGAAGAATTATAAATTATCAGGAGACAATATTTTGCAACCTGCTGGGTGCTTAGATACTAGCTAAGAAGTTTGAACATTTAATCAGTATACAGTGAGGAAGCAAGGGCAAAGACTTAGAGATCAACCTTACATGTAGCCCTAAACTATCTTTAAAAAATTTTAAGAACAGTTTTAGATTTATAGAAAAATGAGAAGATAGTACAGGGTCCTTATGTACCCTACACTCAGTATCCCTTGTTATTAACATCTTACATTAATGTGTTATATTTGTTACAAACAAGAGACCTATATTGATACAGTATTATTAGCTAAAATCCATACTTTATTTAGATTTATTAGTATTTACCTAATGTTCTTTTTCTGTTCCAGGATCCCATCAGGATACCATATTACATTTAGTTGTGTCTTAGAATCCTTTTGGTTGTGATATTTTCTCCTTTTCTTGTTTTTTTTTTTTTTTTTTAATGACCTGAACTGTTTTGAGGCATACTGGTCAGAAATTATGTAGGATGACCTCCATTGGAATTTGATGTTTGTCTTCGTATTAGACTTAAGTATGGATTTTTGGAAGGAAGACCGCAGAGGCAAAGTGCCAGTTTCATCATATCAAAAATATATACTGTCCCATGACTTCTTGCTGTTAATGTGAAACTTGATCACTTGGTTGAGGTAGATTTTGTCACATTTCTTCACTCCAAAGTTACCCTCCTGCCAACATACCTACCCCCACCTCCAACATACTCTTTGGAAGTCACTATGCTCAGCCCACACTTACAGAGTGGGGCGTTATTCTCCCCGTTCTTGAGAGTAGAGTACTTACATAAATTATTTGGAGATACTCTATATGGGAGATCTATTTCTTCTTTTCTATTTATGAATTTATTCAATGATTTATTTGTATCAGTAGGACTCATGGGCATTTATCATATACTTTGGCTTTGGGCATTTATCATATACTTTAGGTTATAATTCAATACTGCTTTTTATTTTGTTGGTCAAATTGTTCCAACTTTAGTAACTAGAAGCTATTTCAGTTGTCTCTTGTGCCCTGTTGACATACCCTCATCAATCATAGGCTGATGTAGCCTAGAAAGCTAGGCTACACAAGTATAAGCAGCAGGTGGCTTAAGGCTTTGGAAAGCAAAAGGGGAAGTTGCATGAGGACAACTAAAGGGGTGGGAAGTAAGGAAAGGCTTAACCCTTTTTTCATATGCATTGGAGAAAATAAGAATTATCTTGTTATAACAGATTTCATGGTTAAAGATATCAGGGAAAAGTCAGATGTTGACTATGTTATTATAACAAAAAAATATTTTTAGGAAGGTTCGCTGATGCAGAAAGTTTTTACAATTGAACAGAGAATGATAGAATGCAATGGAAAGAACTAGTAAAGTGTTCAGAAGAGATAGAAGACTGTGGAAGAGAGGGAGAAAAGTGGAGATTTAGTTTCATGTAACAAAAGTGTACTTATAAGGTGTCACAGTACCTTAATAGTACCAGACTATAGGTTCGATAGTTAAATAAATGAATAAAAATATCTTTTGACAAATTAGTAACTAATAATTGCTTTCTCAAATAATTATTTGAGACAAAAATGAATGAAGAACATATGCTGCTTGTTTGAGCTGTCATTACTTGGATGAGCTGTTGACAAAAATGGAATTTTAAATTAGAACCACGATCTTGCAGAATGCATTCAGAAAATACTGGAAACACTGACACTTTAAATATTCATATGAGAAAGTCATAATGAAAATGAGTTTTTACAATATGTGAAAAAATATATAATGACATGTAGGCTATGTCATTCTACTTTCTTAGTTGCAGAGAAGGAAATATAATGGTTTTCTCTCTCTCCCACAAAACTCTTTACATTCCCCAAACATTTTGGTACCCATCCCTAATGTTGGGTTTTTATCTGGGGAGAATTGGAAGGTGGGAAGAATGTTCTGAAAAGCAGAGACAGATTTAAGTTGAAGAAAACACCCTTCCTTCTCATCTCTCACTCCCCAAGTCCCACCCACTGACATCCCCAGTCTCTCCCTATCAGTCCTAAGACCTGGATTTGGACAACATAAGCCAAAGGTATCAAAGATCTCCATGTACTTGCTTTGATATATCAGAGACTGGATTTAAACTCAACTTTGAAAACAGAAACATCTGAAATTTTTTAGATAATTTAAACTGACCCCAGATAATGTAAAAGAACTGTCTTCTGCAGGGAAAAATCTTTTAAATCTGGGCCAGAAGTTTGCATCTGTCATTTAATATTATCTTCTATTACCTACTAGTTACCTGTCCTTGGGCAAGTTAATTCACGCTAGAAAGTTTATTCATAAGGTTCCAAAGACTTAAATATAATCTATGTATATAGGGTTTTTCTCTCTAGTTTTATTTTTTACTGAAAACAGGATCAATTTCAAATTTAGAGAAAAGTTGCAAGTACAGTATAATTAACTTTTTGTAAACTATTTGAGAATAGGTTGTCGACATGATGCACTGTTACCTATGAATACTTTTGTGTGTATTTTCTACAATGACATTTCCTACATAATCATAATCAATATATTACTACTACCTAATCTTCAGATCCTACTCAGATTTCACCTTTATAGAAAAAGAATCCCATTCAGAATCAAGTGTTGCATTTAGTTGTCATCTCTCTTTAGTCTCCTTCAATATGAAAGAGTTCCTTGGTCTTTCCTTGACTTTCATGACCTTGACAATAATGAAGATTACAGACCAATTATTTTATAAAATGTCCTATCATTTTTGTTTGTCTAATGTGTCCTTGTGACTAAATTTAGATTCTGTGCCTTTGTCAGAAATATAGAAAGTAATGCTAATTTTCTCTCACATCCTATGAGGTGGCACAAGATTTTGATACATCTCGTATTCATTTCCTTTCGCTGCTGTAACAAATTAACACAAATTTAGTGGATTTAAACCACACAAATTTATCTTATACTTCTGGAGATCAGAAGCCTGAAATGGATTTGCTGGACTAAAATGAAGGTATTAGCAAGGCTGCATTACTTCTGCAGTCTCTAGGGGAGAATCTAGCTTCTCTATTTTAGTTTCTAGAGACTGCTTGCATTCCTCAGCTCATAGCCCTCTTCCAACTTCAAAACCAGTAATCATATCACTCTGAACTCTGCTTTCATTCTGTCTCCTTCTTTGATTTCTCCTGCCTCCCTTTTCCATTTTTAAGGATCTTTGTAGTTACATTGGATCCACCTGGATAATCCAGGATACATCTCCATCTCAAAATCCTTAATCATGTCTACAAAGTCCCTTGTCCTATTGAAGGGAGAATATTACAGGTTTGGGAATTAGAGTGTAGACATCTTGTGCAGGGGGCATTATTTTACCTACCGTACTATATAGTATTTTATCTCTTAACTGGGGTGTTGACTATATAGGTATACATTTTTGGTAATGTTCACTGTAAGCACTTGACGAAGGTGGTGCTTGTCAGTTTTTTCCACCATAAAGTTACTTTTTCTCACTGTAATTAATAACTTTTAAGGGGGAGGACTGTAAATATCCAACTTTTCATCAATTCCTTTCTTCATGGATTTTATGGGTTATAAAATAAAATTTTGAATTTTTATTTCTTAAGTAAATAAGTAAATAAGCAAGCAAACAAACATCTTATTCCAGGCTCATCTTGTACTTTCCCTGTCCCTGCACCTTGGATCAGACATTTCTCTAAAAAGCTCTGGTTCCCTTTTAATGGAGAACAGTATTCAGAAATCAAGAATTGGGTACTAGGTGTGGTCATTACTATTGAACAGTTGCTTTTCCCTAGGCTTCTCAGTACACAGAAATTTATACATGTTTCCACAGAAAGACTCGTACAAGAATAGTTATGCAGCTTTATTCATAAAAATTCAAAGCTGGAAACAGCACAAATGTATACCAACAGGAGAGTGCATGAACATTGTGGTATATTCATACACTAGAATACTGCTTAGCAAAAATAAAAAAAAATAGAACCAATGATATATGCTATCACATGAATAAATCTCAAAAACATTGAGATGAAAGAATCTAGACACAGATAAGAATACTGTGTATGAATCCATTTATGTGAAGTTCAAAAACAGGCAAAACTAAGCTGTGACAATCAACCAGAACAGTGGCCGCCTATAAGGATCAGAATTGAGTAGAAGGAGATTCAAAGTAATTTGTTACCATTATAGAAATATTTTATCTCTTAACTAGGGTGTTGCCTATATAGTATACCTACTAAAATTTACATATAAGACCTATACATTCCACTGTATGTTAATTTTAACTCAATTAAAAAAATAAGTCGTGGGCTGATTCAGCTTGGCAGAGAGGATTTTATGCCTTGTCTTGCTTGCCCTTTCTTCCTGGCAACCATTATGTAACTTAGAGTATGGATGCCATGAAATAAGGATGACAGAATAAAAAGAATGTAAGTTTCTCATGACTTTTTAGGACAACATAGCATTCTTCAACTGTGTACCACCAGAATATATGTGTGTGTGTGTGTGTGTGTGTGTGAGAGAGAGTGTGTGTGTGTGTGTGTGTGAGAGAGAGAGAGAGAGAGAGAAAATAAGAGACAGAGGAGAGATTGAGATCCTAATGAATTTAAGCCATTATAATTGAACCTCAGTTCTAAAACAGCCCAAACCATTTCCCAAATGACACACTTCTCCTGATCTCTTTTTCTTCATCTTGTTTGGTTAGGAATATAGTCTTTCTAGACCAAAATGTACTATCAGTTCTGAAGTAGAATTAAGTAGTTATTTCACAAGACAGTAATTGCCTGTTCCTAAAGTGTGTTTTACAGAATATTAATGTTGTAAAAAAATTTCATCTTTAAATAAACTAGTCTTTCATGTATGACTAATTATAGATTATTTAGAATTATAAATTTCCACTAGGGGAATACATTGTACTCATTTCTCAAATATTGGTTACTGAAGCTTTTTTTCAGTGGTACATCAAGCTGAATTAGAATATAATTTTGGAAACGTCACCATAGGTCAAGGATGAAACTTGGAATGAAATCTTTACTGTAAACAACTATTCCTATTGGGATTTACCATTTTCCCCACCTACCTCTCCTCACTTCAAGAGAGTATGTAATTTGCTTCAATTTGCTGTCATGTATTTTCTATCTTGGAAGAGCTATAGAAAACCTCTCTAAGACTGATAGTATTTGTTTTTTAAAGGCCTTTTAGTGCAGTGCACTCACATCTTTTGTCCTGCATGCTTTGCCCTTCCATTTAGTTCCTTATTCGTGAGAATCTGGGCCTCTGATCCTTCTCTTATGTCCAGGGCCTCTGTAAATACTATGCATGTGCATGTCAAAACCCCAGCAGGCACCATTCATTTAGACAGTGATATGAAAGATGCCCCTGGAATGTCCAATGGGGCAGCCCTAGACATACTCTGATTCTTGGTTCCTGCCTGCACCCTGACAGACTCTATGTTCTAGGTTTCACTATTTACGAACTATGACTTCTTTCACTTTTCTAGTTTCTGACTCTTGGTTTTTGTATCCTTACTTTCATCCCATATATGTTTCTGAATTTCTGACATGCTGGTCTGGGCACTGACTATGGCTAAAATAAACTGGTATCCCATATCCAAGTACTAATGCTTCTCAGTTATCTCCTTTTCTCTTACAAATGTCCTTCTGCTTAAAACAGTCTTTTGTCCAGATGACACTTTGTAGACACGTGAGAGAAGGCTAAAGATGGAGGAATGTTTAAAATTCAGGATTACTGTGTGTTGCAAATATTTGGGGGTGAAGGTAAGCTACTTTTCTTCTCAAGTAAGACTGTAGATTGTCTGTTAAGAATTAAATTTCAGAAGGATCACAGGGTAGCAAAATCTCCGAAGAGGAAGAATGGTTGCCCAGCAATTAACATTGAACTGTAACCTGACCGAATATATTTAGTAGCTAAAGAAAGAATATGCCAGTCAGATGGTGTGGAGGCTTCACTATCCGTGAAATTTCAGAAAAACAAAGATCACAGAGGCAAAAATTCTCTGGTCCTAGGACAGGAGACCTTGGCCCAGAAAGAGCATAGAACTGATACCAATCATTCTGAGGTTATAATAACAAGAAACTTTTTGATTATAATTTAACTTCCCATACAGTGTTCTTGTAGGTAAAGAAAGGTGAGCATAGCAGTGAATGGCAGTAAACACGTTCCTTTGCAAGTTAGTATACTTGAATTTGACTTTATATATCAATCTTTGTGAGCTGGATTAGTGGGATGCTGCATAGTGTATTGACAAATCAGGTTTATGAGCTTTCAAAGCTGACAAGCCTGTGAGGAATTTACCAAGATAATGCCACCCTGCTGGCAGCTGAATGAGTAGCTAGTCACTCTTCCCTAGTCATCTTTCCTCTAACTCTGCCTTGCATGTGAGCGCATTTTCTTCAGATTTTTAGTCTGTGTAACTCAGTTAATCAAGTGTGTCAATATCAATGGCATGCCACTATCCATGTACTTTCAGTTTCCTTCCTGCTTCCATTTTAGTGTAAGCAT
>NW_006494610.1:3478077-3481317 GCF_000325575.1 Pteropus alecto
CAAAAAAAGGTATTATGACTACATATTAGATAAAAGAAAGAATTTCCTAACAGGTGTGCTTTGAAAGTTTTGTTTCTTTTTTAATTTTTATTTTAATGTTATTTTATTTATTTACTTATTTTAGGAAAAGAGTTCAGACACGAATTTGCCTGAAATAACTTTTGAGTTTTCTTTATTTTTTTCGTTTTGTTTCTGGAAAAAAGGAGCCGTGTGTGATGATCCCACTCTATTTTGTCTACATGGATCCTAAATTTCATTATTCTTCTTGATATTAAAAGTATTTCTATTAGCAAGGATCTCTGCCAGTTTGTGGCTCGGATTTTTTTCTCACAAAATAAAGTGAGAAAGTAGGAAATTAATGTGTTTGTTCACTTAATCTAGGCAACCTCCCCTGTGTTTTGCTAAATTCTTGATTCTATATTCATAAGCAAAACCTAAGTTATTTCCTTTTATTCCAGCCTTTCTCCATGGAAATATCTGAATCAACACGCACAGCTGTTTTAATCATTGTGATATAGATTACCACACAATCTCTTCAGCATCATATCTGTACGGTTTGTTTGTAGATTGCCAAAATAATTAGCTTGGCTGTGTTGCCATACTATTCAGTGATATTTTATGACCATAATTAAATTGTTTAGGCTTCAGTTTCTCATAATCTAAGTGCAAAAGAGTATTTGATGGATTAACTCATTGATGATTATAGCATTATTTGAATTTTTGAAAGGATTGCATTCCAATTTATATGGGAGAATACACTGAGGTTTACTGTCAGAAATGAGTTAAATGAAATGAAACTCTTAAACATTAATATGAGAGAAACAGATTCATGTGGGATGGCTGCAAGAACATATCTCTTCTAATTTTGTTCATGTTGAGAAAGTTAAACTTTTCATGTTGAGTAACAGTCATTCAGTGGTAACAAAGTGTCACAAATTATTTTTTATGCTAGGATCAGGAAAGCTCACTAGGACAGAAAGTGGACCAGAGCCTGCCCACTGGGCCTTTTTGGCCTGACCCCAGAGGCATGGAATTTCCTCTGGAAAGCTGTGTTAGCTCAGATGCCAAGCTGACTGTATTCTGATTCAGAGAACATCCAAGGTACCAGACTCAAGCACTAATGTTGTGTAATGTTTCTCAAACCCCAGTAATTTACAAACAAATTCCTTTCGAGGAAATTAATTTCTATAAACCCCCAGTGATGACAAATAGTACTTTATAAATATAGCTATAAAACTAGATTTAAATTCCTTATGCATATAGATCTTGAACATTCATAACCTCAATGTAAATTTATAAGTTAAATATAAAAAATAAATAAAACTGATAAAGTTCAAATTAATAAGACTTAATGAGAAAGACGCTTCTTTTACTGAAAGTAAATTGTTATTTGCAACACAAATATGGTACTGACCCATATAGTGCTGGTTCTTTTGAATTTAGTATGCCTGTCATTTGATCACTCAGTTCTTCCCCTACTTGTCTCCATTAGAACCATCTTGCAGCTTCCATCTCTGCTGGTCTTGGTGAGCTACCTGATGGTGTGACCCCCCCACTTTCATTCCTGAGGGGTCAGAGTTACTGGTAATAGTACTCTTCTCAGGCTAGGATTGCTACACTTCTCCATTTATAGTGACAACTGTTAGAGAAACCAGTTGGCACCCAACTGGATTCCCTAAATTTCACACTTACTCCTCTTTGCTGTGATTGTGTCAGAGAGAGCCCTATGTCTCCTGCTTATCATGGTCATTTACCTGTGATGAGATTATGACTCCATGTTGCTGGTCACTTGACACAAGAAGCCCCAAGAGCCTAGGTGGCATCTGTGGCTTTTAGTTCAATAAGATCCTTGCTGTGTTGCCTAGTAAGAGTATGTTCCCTGCAGAACCGAGAGTTAAGAAGATGGAAAGCTACAAAGCCACAATGTGTCTTTAAGAGTGATAGAAAGTGGGGTCACTCCTGCTTCCACATTTTGATCTCTGAGTCAAAACATATATTGCATCTTAGAAAAACGTGCCTCATTCTTAGAGGATATTGCCTCCAAGCTTGTGCTTCTACTTGGCTGATGACTTTTGGGTGGTGAAACATGTGATATGACCAGTGTATTCCATGTTCATGGGCCCACTCTCATGCTTCCTTTGCTGTAAAGTGGTTTCCCTAGTCAGGTGTTATGTTGTGTGAGATTGCATGCCTATGCATTAGGCATAGTGGTGCTAACTCAGTCCTCAAGGGCAAAAAAGAAAGAAAAAAAAATTCCATGCTGAAAAATTGGTGTCTATTCCTACGAGAAAGAAATGTTGGGCCTTTCAAGGTAGGAATCCAGTATTGTCCATTTGCTACCAAGTGCTATTTGCCAGCACTGGAGTGGTTGCTGATAAAGTCTGGCTAACATCACCAATTGGTTCATTCTGTCTAAGTTGTTTAGTGCTTATTCCATAGTTGGTGCTTTCTTGTGGGTGTTAATATGTGCTACAAAGATCTTCACTCTTTGTATTCACTCCTGTTTATTCAAATATGCTTTCTTGCACATCTTCTGGTACAAAAGATTTGGTTCGCAGGAAGCAGATGCCGAGATGGAGTAGGAGTTTAAAAGGTTTATTGAGGAGTAACATCTGTGACTGAAAAGTGGAAGAAGCAGGATTGGGCAGAGAGAGCCATTAGACCGTGATGCAGAGTAAGCAAAGTCTCTGTCAGCCCAATGGATAGTTATGAAGCAAAGAATATCTGTTAGAGGAGACTTGCATTGTGTGGACATTGCTAAGCTTTGATACGACTACTTTTGTCCATTATCTTTGCCTTGGGGACATCCCAAGAAGATATGACTTTATCTTGAAATCTGAGATGAACCCTGATGGAGCCAACAGTCAAAGGCTGTCAGCTTATCACATTCTTTGTGGCTAGATGATGAACCATTTTTTTTTAAAGGGGATGGGGTCTGAATAGCGTTACTGTGTCTACCACAGTTAGGCAGTTGGATAACTGGGTCTGGGGCGCGGATGATTTTTTTTGGTCAAAGATACAAATTTGTGATCTATCTGCATGGCTAGGGCTGGTGCAATAGGGTGTGTTCTAACTACTGTGTGTATGTGAAATTTCCTAGGCAGGAAGTGAGGAATGAGATGAAGAGAGTGTCTAGGAATAATATTGAGGGGACTGCAGTATTAAATGGCCATGTAGAAGATATTAAGCCTGCAATGAAGACACAAGATGGAGTAGTTAGAAAGGTAGAGGATCACAGGA
>NW_006494610.1:3481387-3501421 GCF_000325575.1 Pteropus alecto
GAATTGAAAAATACCAGTTTAATTTCGTGACATGGAGCTCATTGTTGATGATAATGATGGGGCAGAAGCCAAATTCCAGGGGTTTGTGAAATATGTGTGGAGGATGAGGAGGTGGAGAGAGGAAGCATGGTTAAATCTTTTGAGAAATATAGGTTTTAAAGATATATTATAATGATGTATTAAGAAAATAAAGTCCAAATATATTCATAAGTCTAAATAACCAGCCAAAAGTGTGATCAGGAATAGCAATTATACTGTTAGTGTTAAGGGAAACTCATTTATTTTATACTCTATTCTGTATTATCTTAGTTACTTTGAAAATTATCTATCCTAGAAATTTAAATTTTAACTTGAGTATTTAACTAATGGATATAAATCAATGGGAAAGATAAATACATAAAATAGATGATAAAAAGAATAAAGAAAAAATCTTCAATTTCAGCAATTTGTATGTATCAGTAAATGTAACATTATCTGTATGTCGGCTTACCTTTTAGTAATAATAATTAATGAAATCAGACATTCCTGGAAATACAGACAAATCATTTTGTAGTTGTTAAATAGTTCAATATTAATTACATTAAATGAAAACATTTAGTACATTAGAACAATTAGTTCATTAGAAAGATTCTATCTGGGTAAGACAAATGACTAAAAAAGAGACCACATATAATGAATGAGGAAGTGAATGAGTAGGATATATTTTTGTTGGCCTTATCTTGTACTTTAGTTTTTTGAAAAAATGGTAAGAAATAATTTCAGATCCCTTAGAGTATAATATAAGGAATGATTTATCATTACAATGATTGAGCAATGTCCAGCTGCTGAAATGGCAGTCTTCAATAAAAACAGCATAATCTCAGGAAAAATATTTAATAAGAATTTTTTGATCAACTATTATGAGAGAAACATTATTCTAGCTCTTAGGCCTATAATAAAAAACAGTATGACTCTATAAGCCATCATCATTCATCATTTCTAGTATAAGCTTGGATTCATTTGTTATAATCAACTTTGTTGCCACATTTCATTTTGGGTCCATGATATTTGCTTGGGACACAGGTACACTATTTAGCTTTACTTGTTTAGGAGAGACATTCTTGCCTGACACACTGGGACTGGTAGGTGGTTAGCTAATCAACCATGTGGCTAAAACCTTGAATCTTACAAATTTTTTCTCTTTCGCTTTTTTTCAGAGAATCTTTAAAAATTAATATTTTAAATATGTAATTCAAACTTATAACAATATAACGATGTATATTTATTTGCCAGATTTTTGGAATAGAGTCATGGCGTTTCTTTTTTTTTTGCACATGGGTCTCATGATTAGAATTTTGTAAACTTTTTCAGGCATACATGATATAGACATATAAGAATCATCACTTATGCCTCTCAGTTTTGTTTCCTTAAAATAGCATAGAAAGCTTAAACCACTTGTGAAATGACTTGAGAGAAAGCTTTTATGTTATTAAAATTTTGTTGCCTATATTTTAAGGTGCCTGGCTTTTATGTTATTAAAATTTTGTTGCCTATATTTTGGGGTGCCTAATTTAATGACAATAGTTCTTAGACATTCACCTTCATTGAGTCACTAAAGTGAATGAGACAGTATGATTCAATTCTATTACATTTCTGAAACATTTAACTTAATTTTTATTGAAATGACTTTGCTTTTTCACTTATATTCCATTGATTTTTGTGATATATATTTGAATTATATATTTACAATAGTAAGCCCAACTAGAATATACAGGTTTGAGTAAACCCAACTGACTTGATGACAACATAATTCAACTGTCGAGAATAGAAGTGCAGGGACACAGAGGAAAAGAATACTGACCATGATTGTGAAGTGTGACAAGAGCCTTTGTGGGTACATTTTACAGAAGAAATAGAGAGCATTAGTTTCTTAACAGGGCAGTTAAGTGGACGATGGTTGAAAGATATTACTACAAGGGTCTATTGGACAGATTCATCATATAGCTATGGTATTATGGTCTTGAAACTTTGTTATGTAATATTTTCAATGGAAAAGTTGAGGAGGATCCCCAGGCATAGTTTTATCAGAGCTCTTCACTCATCAGTGATTCTCTTGGCTTTTTCTTCCTCCATGTCTTGGTGTAATCCTCAGGCTGACTTCCTTTATGATAGCAAAACAGCTGCAGTTCTAGGCCTCATATCCACATACCTCACCAACTAGAAGGATCGAGTATCTCTTCAAGTTGCTTCAGCAGAAGAACAAGAATGCCCTCTTCCTAAAAGTCACCAGCACATATCTCTTATTTCATCCACCAGAATTGGATTGCATGCCCTTCCCTGAGTTAATTACTATGATCAGGTGTTGGGGTGTGCTATTTGGATTAAACCCATCTGTGTATATCCACAAAACACACAGGATGAATAGAAGAAGAAGGATATTGAGATGAACACTTTGGTACTATAAAAGGAGGAAGAAAAGTGTACAGCTGAAATTTACTGGGTTTCGTTAACGATTATCACCATAAAAAATAAATTAATTAAAAAAAAAGGAGGAAGAAAGAAGAAATGTCCACTATAGGATGCAAACCAAGTCTATAAGTCCTTTAACATGTTGATTTATTTAATCAAATATTATCTTTGAAATTATAGGTATTTTTTATAGTAGTGGAAACTTATCTAAGATATTTTTCCTTTTATTACTATTATTGATGTAAGGTAGCATTTGTAGTGTAATGGAGATAAATATGTATATTGCATTGAATGGTGGGAAAGTGTTATTTCATTTAGTGTCTCAGAGAAGAGCATGGCTTAGTGGCTAAGAACATGGGCTCCAGAGACTCTGGATTCATATTTAGAAACATGTACTGCTGTAACATGTACTAGCTCAGTGACTTTAGACAAGTTTTGTAATCTGAGACCCTGGTTTCTTCATCTATAAAATATAAAGCATCATATAGTTATGGAGATTAAATAAAATAATTCATGTAAAACATAGTACAGTTTCTGGTTGTACTTAATAAATGTTAGCTTTTATCGTTAGGATCTGATCAGAATGAGTTGCACTCATTACCATCTCACTACCTAAAGGGCTTCTGGAGCTCTTGAATCAAACTTTGTGCTACAGCTTTGAAGGAAGTTTATATAATTTGAAAAGCCATCCTGTATATTTCTCTAAGTGAAATGATAAATTTACCAGTTGTTTTTATTTCTTACAATATAAATAAGAATGATAGGAACTATACATAAAACAGTATAATGTTGAGTTAAACTGGGCAGAGGAGAGGAATACTATGTGATTCCATTTAGATAGAGTCAGAATAAGCAGAACCAATGTATGGTGTTAGAAGACTGGATATTGATTAGTGTTGGTGGGTAAAGGTTAAGTATCTGGAAGGGGCATAAGAGGAGACTTTTAGTCAGGTAGGTCGTGTTCTGTACCTTGATTTGGATGCTGGTTACAAAGTATATTTACCTAATGAAGTTTATTTAGCAGTATATTTATGATTTGTCTTCTTTTCTTTATTTGTCATACTTACCCAAAGGTTAAAAGTGAACATGCTTGACTTTCTTTGGGTCAAAAGATTTAGATCCTTAAGTTTTGTTCAAAGTGCAAGTTATACAGAGATAAACCAATAGAAACCTATTTCTTTGGAGGAAATATGGCCTTACAAGGACAGTCTCTCCCATTATTCCTTGGTATGAAGATCTGGCCACTGAGGTGGGTAATTCATGTAGGAGAACAGACACATCCTGGGAGAGTAGAGATTGAAATAACAAACCCTTCTTTTTTGAGAATGTTATTAGAATGTCCAATGTTATTAGAATCTCTTTAATGGGTCGTGTTGGTCCTAATGGAAGGCAGTTGTCAGAATGTCCTTAAAGTTCCCAAAAGGGTTACTAAACATTAAGGAGGGAGGAAATGGTTTGATAATTGAGGCTTGGAGGTTATGAATATAGAGCTGGGTACATCACACATCTGTGGTGTGTGGGCCATGCTGACCTAAGCCAGTCTAGGTATCCCATCTTTATGGCCATAGTGATTGTTTCATACATGGGTACAAAACTGGATCAGCACAATATTTAAGGTGACGCTCGCTGAGCTGTCTTGTTAAAGGAGAAGTAAAGAAAAAAATTCAATTGTGGAGAATGGCAGAGGGGACATTTCTTTTGTCCTAGCTGTTGAGGTATAAGAAGTAAAGTGGGTTTTGTTGTAGCCATATTACTCTTACTCCATTTCACAAATAAGAAACTAACACCAAGAAGTTATTTAAGCACAACTTCACCAAGGTTACAGTGTTGGCAACTGGAAAAGTGCCAGAAGCAGAATGGACCTCAGTCTGTGCTGTTGGCATCTATGGAGTGTGAGTGTACCCAGAGCTCACTTTGAGGATCCGATAGTTTATAGGAGGTTCTTTCTTTTTGCTTTCTTCAGAGGCTTTCTTATCCAAGTTTAGTCATCTCAGAGTCCTTAGTTTGGGCTGCTTATATAATCAAATAAATTTGCATAAGTATAGATTTATAGGAGGCATTCTTTAATTTTTTTCAACTGCTTTCAGGAATCTGGTTATCGGAATGTGGTTATTACTCTTAAGAATTGTTTAGATTTTCTTGCTTCTTTGTATGCCTAGTAATTTTAGATTTTATCCTATAAAAATCCTCTGGATATTGTTGATTTGTTGTTGCTGTTTTAGCAGGCAGTCGGCCTGGTTAGGTTTAGACTACAAATCCTGACTATCTTCTGTGGGCAGTGGTTTAGTTTTTGAAGTCTATATTAGTATTTGGATCCCATCCCATGTGTGTCCCACTGGATGCCAGTCTGGGATCTGGGTGGAGGTCTATCCTGTAGTTCAGTTCTAAAGCCTTTACTATGCTGTTTTAGGTCTCTTTTGCACATGCATATCTCAGGGGTGAACCTAAGACTTGTGTGAGTTCATTCAGGGATACGCAGATTGAAAGATTCTCCTTCAGTTCCCTCTGCTGTGACTTCTCCAGCTTCCAAGGATCTTTTATCCCAGTCCTCTGACTAGAAAACTGCAGTTTCTCTTAGAGTTTTAGTTTCCCCATACTATTGTGTACTACCCATAACTGGGGCACAGG
Source organism: Pteropus alecto (assembly GCF_000325575.1). NCBI lineage: Eukaryota > Metazoa > Chordata > Mammalia > Chiroptera > Pteropodidae > Pteropus > Pteropus alecto. The sequence goes on from NW_006494610.1 coordinate 3,486,464, forward strand.
GGCAAGGCACAGAAGAGAGAAATAAATATTCTGGATTTCTCCCATGCTTTTTGGGGTGGGGAGCAGGCCTTTTCTTGAGTTTTCAAGCTGGAGATAAGGGCTTCCTCTGAGTTTTAGGAGCCCATAGAACCATAACTATCACTGCCCTCCCACTGGGGTTTGCTTTGGGGAAGGCTGGGATAGAGAACAAACAAACAAATTTCTCCCATGCTATCAGGGATGCTGCTACCCGGTCCTCTGATTGAAAGAGTATTTCTCCTGAAGGTTTTCATGCCCATACCTGCTGCATAGTCCAAGGATTTAGGCCATCCTCAAGTCCAAGCTGGGAGCTGCTCAGCAGGTTGTTCTTTGACTTTTGATTTCCTCCCGCAATATGCCTGCCCTTATTTATATTCAGAGTCCTTAGATATTGCTTTTTGTATCCTGTTGCAGGAGTTTTTAGTTGTAATCACCAGGAGAGTTAGCCCCTATATACCATCTTAAATAGAATCAGAAATTCCTTAATTATCTCCTAAATTGAGATATCCCATTCCTGTGTGAGCTGATGAATTCAATGTGCATTGTTATATAAGGAGCCTTAATCTACTAGAGTTATTTATTTATTGATTCAATTATTCACTAAATATGTGTTAGAATACATATATACATGTATATACATACATATGCCAATTTCTACCCAGATTTCTCATAGTCTTGTACAGAAAACAGATAAACCAGTAATTACAGTACAGAATACGTGCTATAGTGGAGTTTAGATTTTTTTCTTTTACAAACTCCAAGTAGGGAACTTTCTTAAAGGCTAAGCTCTTTGGAACAGATTCTCCCTGGTTTTTCTTTTCTTTTGATAATTCCCCATTTTCCTCTCTGATTTTTTAAAGTATAGTCCAGAACAGTTGGTTCTAATGTTTCTATTAGACAATGAAATTACAGTGCATGTATTTTGAGCAAAATTGAAAGTAAATTTTCGCTTTACTGGGTTACTTTACTGGGTCCATCTTTTCCAATCTTCTCTGCCATCCTTATCTCTTTATCTCTAGACCTTATCTCTTGCCTAAGAATTGATCCACTGAATTGCACAATTCACGAATATGTTCGTCCAACCATTGAACCAATGCTAAGCTCTAGCTGTGAATTCTATTTTAGCTTCTCTTCAGGACTTTATTTATTTATTTATTTATTTATTTATTTATTTATTTATTTATTTATTTAATGTCGAATACAGGCACATAGTAAACAATTGGAAAGGTCTAGAAAGGCATATAGTGAAAGGCGAGTCTGCCTCCCAATCTTAACCTGTTTCTTGTTCAGGATGGCATGGCTATAGACTGTCTTCAGGACTTTAAACCATTTTTGTTTTGGCTTTCTAGCACTGCTTAACAAATTATCCCTAAAATTTAGTTGCTAAAAATAACAAACGTTTATTATCTCACATTTTCTGAGAATGAGAGATGCTAGATGCCTCTGGTTTTGAGTCTCTCTTGATGTTGCAGTTAAGCTTTCAGATGGAGCAGCAGTCTCATCTGAGGCTTGACTGTGGAAGGATACACTTCCGAGTTCACTCACATGGTGCTTGGCAGGATTCAGTTCATTTTAGGATGTTGGACTGAGAACTTTCATTCTTTGCTGGCTATTGGTTGGTTCCTTTCTACATATCTCTAGTTCCTTGCTATATATCTCCAGAAGGCTGGTCTTAACATGACAGCTGACTTCTCTCAGAGTGGGTGTGTGAGAGAGTGAGAGAGAATATACAAGATAGAAGCCAGTATTTATGTAACATAATCTCAGATGATAAGCTATCACTTTTGTCATATTCTGTTTGTTAAAAGCAAGTCACTAATCCAGCTCACACTCAAGGAAAGGGATAACAAACCTTGACTGCCTGGATCAGTGCATTTCTTACTTGCTATGAACATGTTGTCTCCGTCCTAAGTCATGGGCTATTATAGCCTTTGCATGCTGGCTCAAAGCATCTAAAATTCCACAGATATTTATCTATATCATTTTATTTTGTTTATTCATTTTGGCTTTGACCTACTTCTTTTCTAATAGGTTGGATTTAATCAAAATAGACCTCACTCAAAATATTCTGAGGAACGTCATAGTATACATTTATATGTTAATAAAAATAACCATCTTCCTAAAGAAGTCTCTACCGTCTTTCAAAAAGTATGTGAAGTATTTAAGACTCCATATTTTTATTTAATATGCCTTGTCTGCCTCTTGTTTGGTTTTTGCTTCTTATTTCCCAGTTACTTGTAGGAGAAGGAAGACATTGTGCCACAGCAGAAAATCTTTTAAAACTCAGGATCACTTGGGTAAAATTTTCCAGGCCATGTGATTATTTCTGGGAGAACTATAAATTAAACATTATATTATTATTTATGTATTAATGCATACCTAAAGATATACTTATCAAAATCACAGCAAGGGTATTGCTGGCATGGAAAATATACATATTCTATTTCTATTATGTAATCTGCATCAATAGGACTATCTCTAATACAAGAGAATTAACAATGCAGACATTTTAGCATTGTATAAATTAGAATAAAAATTCTACTTATAATCTTCTACTTATTAAATTTGTGTCCACTTCAGATTTTAATAAGTATATCTTATATCTTAGAAATATATTATTTTTTCATATGATTTAATTTTTCTCCAATTTTTGAAAGTTTTGTTTAAGAACACTAAATTTGGAATGTCTTCTTTCATCTTTTCAGGCAATAATCTACTTGCTACTAAAGCTAAATGAGCTTTACTGACCGCATTATTATCCGAGTGCTACAGAAGCACATGGCATATGTGTTGAGAACCATGTGAAATAAAGACGTGAACATTTGTGCTGAAGGGTTTAAGAGTCCAGAGATAGACTCTAAAGACAAGAAAATTGAAATATAATCACTGTACATAGATAATACAGAAGGATACAATCAAATGTTACTTAAATCCTGAACAAGCCATATATTTCATTATCCTTTGTCAAAAATTTTATTCATTGAACAAAATGTTCTGAGCTGAGAATCATCACTTCCTTCAGAGTTCATAGTATGACAGAGAAAACAGGAGTACATGCTACAAACAGTGCTATCTCCTTTTTCAAAAATAAGCTTTTTCAGAAAAGGTTTTGTTATCAAATATATTACACATATATAAATTTTTGACCAAAAAACATTCACTACCCTTTAGTTGATGAAGAAAATATTGAGTGTAAATGGTTTAACTATGCAATAACACTTTAAAATCCTCTGACCAAAGAAGGATACTAACCTGTCATTTCAATCCTTTTCAAACAACACTGTCGCAATTTTAGTGCTGTGAACCTGTTACTCACAGATCAGACTTCAGTAGTTTCTCTCTGTTCACCGAATGTACTCTAAACTTTTAAACCAAGAAGTATTAAGCTTTGTGGTCCCAGAGAACTTTTCTAACCCCATCTTTTATTACTTTATTACTTTCTAGCTTTGACTTTCATAATGAATAGTGTTATACTATTTCAACCAAACCATTCTCAAGATATACCTGTGCTATATTTGTCTCCATGCCTTTCCACATGCTCTTCTCTTCACCTGGTTCTTCACTTGTTTCATAACCAGGGCTGATTTTGCCCTTTCTTTCCTCCCCTTGCCAGGAACATTTGGTAATGTCTGGAGACTTTTTGGTTGTCACAACTGGAAGGTGCTATTGGCATCTAGTGGGTGGAGTCTAGGGATGCTGCTAAACATTCTACAATGCACAAGACAACCCTATCCATGACAAAGAATTATCTCTTCCAAAACACCCCTAGGCAAAGCTTGAGAAATCGGACCTAGACAGCCCTTTCTTTTGCTCTTTGTTTAAATCCTAACCATTTCTTTTTTATGGACTCATTTAAGGACTACTTCCTTCATGAAAGCTGGTTTTGGTCTTTCCACTCAAATAATCACTCTTTTGACTTTGAACTTTCCTAGGCAAAGTACTTTCGGTGCTCAGTATTTTTATTGATTTCTTCAGTTAAGATGATTCTTAGATTCACGGAAAAATTAAGAGGAAGGTACAGAGATTTCCCATATATCCCCTGTCCCAATACATAATTTCTCCCATTGTCAATATCACTCACCATTGTCCTGCATTTGTTAAAAGTGAAAACCTTTATTGATACATCACAACCATCTAAAGTTCATAGTTTACATTAAGATTCACTCTTGGTGTTGTATATTCTATGGGTTTGGACAAAAGTATAATGACATGTAGCCACCATTATAGTATCATACAGAGTATTGTCACTGCCCTAAAAATCTCTCTGCCTATCTACCCCCCAGCTCCCAACCCCTGGCAACTACTGATCTTTTTACGGTCTACAGTTTTGCCTTTTCCAGTATGTCGTATAGTTGGAGTTGTACAACTATAAGTTATTTAATCTTTTAAATTCGACTTCTTTTGCTTAGTAGTAATAAGTATTTAAGTTTCCTTTATGTCTTTTTATGGCTTGATAGCTCATTTCTTTTTAGCACTGAATAATATTCCATTGTCTGGATATACCACAGTTTATCCACTCACTTGCTGAAGGATATTTTAGTTGCTTTCCAAATTTTGGTAATTATGAATAAAGCTGCTACAAATATCTATGTGCAGGATTTTGTGTGAACATAAGTTTTCAACTCCTTTGGGTAAATATCAAAGAGTGCAATTGCTTGATAATATGGTAAGAATATTCAGTTTTTGACATCTCCCTTTTGCATCCGCTTTGACTCTGTCCATCCCCTAAAGCATAGCTTATAGTACATCTTCAGAAAGTCTTTCAGAATATACTGCTGACAGAATTCTTTCTTTTTAAAATTATTTCGTAGAAGTAGTATAGTAGAGAGCAGTGGTTTTCAAGCTTGAGCAGGCATCAGAACCCCAGTGAGGAGGGTTTGTTAAAACACAGATTCCTGGGCCTCATTTTAGAGTTTCTGATTCTGTAGATTTGTGTGGGACCCAAGAATTTGCATTTCTAACAAATTCCCAGGTGAGGCTGATGCTGCTATTTGGGTACCACACTTTGGGAACCATGTCCATAGAAGCATAGAAACCATCCTTAGGGCCAGAATACTCTGGATGTATATCTTAGTTTCTCCACTTCCAAGCTGTATGACACTGAATGAGTTATTTTACTTCTCTAAACTTCAGTTTCTTGTTTCCTGTAAAAAAGGGAACAATAATAACTACCTCAAAAATTAGTTTGTTAAGACTTAACAAAAATAAAATAAGACATATAAAAATATGACATATAAGATATATAAATGTCATAAATACTAGGTTTCTTTGGTATTTTGTGTTTTATGATAAAAACTGAAATATACCAATTATTATTTTTTCTGTTGGAAAATAAAAGGCTAGAGAGTAGATATTTGTTGACATTCATAGATCAATAGCCAGCATTTTCAAGATTGGCATGCAAGCAAGCTATATGGAGAAATGGAGCAATTGTTTATCATACAATAGCTGTAATAATTATTCTGTGTGTCATTAACATGAGGAACAGAGTGTGTTGATATGTTATCATCTGATATAGAGCATCCTACTGGGCAGAATTTCACTCCAAGTTTCTCAAAGGATTAGCTCTTCCTAATGTTCAGTTTACCATGTCTGCTTTTAGCATAGACAAGAATATCTGGTCCAATCTGCTGTGGTAAAAATGGCAGGGTTGATTCTAGTTGATGTACACAGTATGAATCACAGCAGAGATAGTAGGGAGCTGCTTTCCTCACAAGAGCACCTTGGGAATGTCAAATAGGACCTTTGCTTGGACTATCCTGACAAGTATTTTTACCCACAATTCTGGGCCAGGCTTGGCTGAGTGGCTTTGTTCTACGCCTGTCTCTAGGTTGAAGGGGCAGTGGCTGTAGAGGAAACCCTTTTCATGTCTATGGCAAAGGTACACAAGAACAAGCAGAAACATGCAAGGTATGTTGAGGCCTAGGCTTGGAACTAGCATCCTGTCACTTCTGTCCCCTTCTTTTGGCCAAAGCAAGTCACACAAGGTAGGAAAAGGTAGTCAGTCTCTATGATGCCATTAATGCAATCAATTTACCCCCTCCCCCCAAAATTAATAAAACAAATAAAGGCTCTACATGAATAAAACTATAAGATTTTCAACATAAAATCAAGGTCTAAATAAAGAGGCATACCATGTTCTTGGATGAAAAGAATTATAAAGATAATTATTTTCAAAATCAATTTATATATTTCATACAATTCCAATTAAGATACCAACTTGGGTTTGTTTAGGGAACTGGACACAATGACCTTAATGTTTAGTCGGAAGTGAAAATATATCTTAAAAATAACCAAGAAATGTGTCTAAAAGAATGGTGATGGGGACTTCCCAGCTATCCAGAACATAGTATAAATTCATTAAAACCACAGTAATATGGAACTAGCATAGGAGTAGACAAATTATTCATCCAGACATAGAGCAGGAGACATGAAAATTTAACATGACTAGAGTGTTTCATTTCAGAGAAAATATTTATTTAACAATTGGTGCTGGCACAACTAATTATCCATCTATAAGAAAATAAATTTTGTAAATTTTAAATGTAAATTCCAGGTAGAAGACAAATGTAAAAATTAAAACGTTAAGAATTTTGGGAAAAGCTAGGCAATAACATATGCACTCTAGGGGCAGGGGAGAAAAAGACCTTAATAATTTAAAAAAGAATCCTAGAAGCTATTTTGAAAAATTGATATATCTGAGAATATAAATACTAAAAATTTTGTATGCAAAATAAACTATAAGCAATGCCTGCAGACCATCATTAGATTTAGAACAAATATTTGCAAAGCAGATGATGGATTTAGCAAAGGTTAATAACTATAATACGTAGAGAGCTATTACAATTTGACAAAAAAGACAACTCAATAGAAAATAAACAAAGGATATGAATATGCAGTTCACAAGAACAAATCCTAACAGCCCATAAATATATTAAAAGATGCTTTAATGCACTGGTTGTCATAAAAATGCAAACTAAGTTAACGTTGACATATTGCTTATACCTTCCAGGCTGGCAAATGTTAAAATAAATAAAATTAAAAAAAGGTAAAATGGCTATTGCAAGTTGAGATACAGGAACCAAAAGTACAGTGATCATACTCATTGAAGTGAATTTTCAGTTAACCTCTTTGGTACCTAATGTCACATTTTTTCTTTCCAATTATATAGCCTTTTCACTCTCTTCTCCATGTCCAAGATCTCTGGGTGATGTTCATTCCTCTCCATCAGGTCCTATGTATCCCCATAGTGAAGTTTATTTTATAAACTAAAATACAAGTTATTGGTTCTCAACACAATGATATGCAATGATTAAAAACTGCAATATGAGCTTCTATTTGGAAAGAGATGGAGTTATTGGTCCATATCAAGAGTGGCAAGGACACTGTGGTGTCGAAGAAATTGTTGCTAACAGCAGATCCTTTTTCTGTTTTCTGGGAAATCTCTCTGTGAGTCCATTCCATAGCCTCTGGAAATTAGTGGGGTGAGAGTAGAGGATTATTCTTGTCCATTACATTTCATGAGCACAGGTGAGGTCAACTCCCAGTTTTAATAGTTCACTTCTAGTTGGTGTGATTTGGGGGGAGGCGAAGATGGCTCTAGAGGTTGATTGATGGGGATTGTGGTTGGGGTATTGGGTTAAGGATGTGGGTAGGGGAATATGGGAAATGGACCCAGGAAGACAAGGAATTTATCTGCTGGCTCCTTTTTGTGTCTCATTCCTCAGAAGAACCTCTAAACTCATGAGCTGTGTTTATCTGGCCATTCTCCTGGGGGACCCAAGTCTCCTAGCTCTTCTTCTGAGCTGAGGTGGTGGGAAGAGTCAGAACCTCAGTGAGTCTCTTCAGGTCTGTATGGGACACAGGAGCTGCAGGGCCCCATTATGGTGAGAGGGAGTCTGGAGGAGATCCAGTACAATCAGCTGTTACTCACTGAGAGGGTCCAGTCTTATATAGTTCCCACTCATCTCAAGCATATGCGGATTCTAAAAATGGCTGTAAGAAATGTCTATAATCATGTACATAATAGTATTTCACAACTGAGTTCTTAATTATTCATGTTTGATTTTATATTTTATCTCTATTAATTTTCATTTCGTTAATTTAAGAATTGATGAGATGGATAATAGGAAAGAAGCTAGCTACTCTGTAGTTCGGGAAGAAGAGGGAAAGATGAGGAGCAAACTCTTTTTTATTAGGGTTTGAATAGCCAGGAATTATGGTAGATTGGGCACATATATTAACTTTGTGGTTTTTAACTTTGGGTATGTATCAGAATCACCTACCGACTTTGTATAAAATGAGGATGTCCAGGTCTTACTTCAGTGAGCCTCTGTGTTCTTTATTAACTCATGACATGAAGTAGATATCATTCATTGCTCTCTATACAGAAAGACAAGTTAGGATTCAGAGAGATTAAGTAATTGGTTTAAATTGGGCTAGATGAGAGGGAGGAACTGAAGAAAGTAATTTTTGCCCCAACTGCTGGGGAGTTTTGGATGTCTTAGTTGCTATTAACATGACACTGTTCTTGCTCACAGTCTGGTGAGGATTGGTGACATTACGGACATGCTTAGAAAAAGATATTGCACATTAAACAAAGGAACAAATATTCTCAGCATTAGCTTGCTCTCTTATATTCTTAGCCCCCCCTTTTTTTGTTAAAAATTTCAAATATTTTTGTATGTAATTAAAAAAGTAAAACATGAAGAAAAAGTTTCTTCCTCAATATTAGGTGTTTCTAATAAGTCCTGGGGGAGTGTGAGGATGTTTATGCACTTTTTAACATATATAGATCATTTCGGGTCACCCTCCTAGCCCAATCTCCACTTCATTCTATATCCACTGCATACAAAATAAAATGTAAACACTTTTACACTATTTAAAGTTATTTCATGATCCAGCCTTGCCTGCTTCAACTTTTCCTACCATCTTCTTTAGCTATATTTCACCTTAATGGCTTCGTGCTGTCTGAGGGTTTTGCCTCGGATGATCTCTCTGCCTGAAATACTCTCCCAATCTCATCTGGTTGTCAGGTCTTACCTCAGCTTATCTTATGCAGTTTGTCCATTAGTTTATTTTATTTTCTTTAAATCATTACTTTGAAAGTATCTTATTTATCTGTTTACTCATTTACTCTTTCTCCACTTACAAGTAAACTCCATGAGAATAAGAACTCTGTCTTGTTTCCATACTGTCGAGAAAAGAACAGTGCCTGGCACATAAGAGGGCATAGTATGTATTTGTTGAATGACTAAATATACCCTCCCGAGGGCACACATACGAACAGATACATGCACATATATGCACACACTTTAAAAGATTTATACCAACCTTAAACAGGATCATGCTGCTATCCTGTTTAAAAAATTGATTATGTGTCTTGGAGATTTTCCCAGAAAAACACATAGAGATCTGCCTAGTACTTTTCATGGCTTAAAGATTTTTAGGATATAAAATTTAGTTAAAAATAAAAAAGCAGAAGGTAGAAATGTAATACTATTTTGTGGATGTACTGTAGTTTATCTAGTCCCTTATTGATGGATATTTTGGTTGATTCCAGGAATTTGCTATTTCAAAAAGGCAACAATGAATATAATCAGACTAGTATCTTAGAATACTTTTGTTTCTCTCTCACTTTTAAAATTTTAATATTTCAGATGCATTCACATTTGAACATTTTATCAGAATCACCATATTATGTGACTGTTACTACTGGGGGGAGGGAGATATCATTAATTAAAATTAATACTTAAGGATTTTCCAAGATCAGTAGGATGATTATTAGGGAGAAAACATTGTTCTTTTTACTTTAGCTCCAGACTTACTGTAAGTGATATTATTATATGTGAGATGTCAATTTTTAAATGAATTTCTTGGAAAAGAAAGAAGTGTTTTCCTTATTACTCTGACTTTTGAAGTGAAATCAAGAATTGCTTAACTTCTCAAGTGTGAAATTCAGCAAGACCCATGCCTGCTGACCCATTAGGAATTTCAAAAGGCTGGCTAATGCATTATTGATTGAACTTTTTCTAATTAGTTCTAGGAAGTGGGCAGTCCTTGGAGTGGGGTGGAGGGTATAGGCCCTGGGTCACATCATATTATGTCCCCTTTTCTGTTCCATTGGTCTTGTTAAATAGTGCTATCAGGTCATGAAGTACACAGACAGCCTTGGTGGCAAAAAAAGAGTTTCTAAAAGGGCTATGGCCTGAGGATGGTGCAAAAAGTGAGAGAGAAGCAGTTCCTCCAGCTGAGCTTCGTGGATAGGAATAAGATACACTTTTATAGAATGTTCATTCGTAAGACTCAGATCTAGTTAGCCCACAGACCCAACTTCTGCCTCACCCCAGGGCTGCTTCCTTGAATTACAATCCCATCTTTCAACAGGAGGAGAGGAGAAGGTGAAGGGCAGGTGGCCCAGATCAATCTATCTGATCCATGTATCCTAGATCAGTGTTTCTCAAAGGGCTACTTTTGTACCCTAATTTATCAGCGTTTATTTTATTTTATTATTTTTAAAAATATTTTTCATATTTTAATTACCATCGATGTACAAAGTTATATTAGTTTCAGGTATATGACACAGTGATTAGACATTTATGTAACTTCTAAAGTGATCACCCTGATAAATCCAGTATCCATCTGATACCATATATAGTTATTACAATACTACTGACTGTATTCCTCATGCTATACTCTACATACCCCCATGACTATTTTATAACTACCAATTTGTACCTCTGACTCCCCTCCCTGCTTTACCTGTCTCCCCAACCTGCCCCCCATCTGGAAACCATCAAAATGCTCTCTTGTATCTATGAGCTTGTATCTGTTTTGTTTGCTTGTTTATCCTGTTCTCTAGATTCCACATATAAGTGAAATCATATGATATTTGCCTATGTCTGTCTGCTTTACTTCACTCAATACTCTCTAGGTCCACCATGTTGTTGCAAATGGCACGATTTCTTTTTTATAGCTGAGTAATATTCCATTGTATGGATGTACAACTTCTTCTTTATCCATTCATCCATTGATGGACACCCTCTGTATCTTGGCTTTTATAAATAATGCTTCGTAAATATATGGATGCATATATCTTTTTGAATTAGTGTTTTGGGTTGCTTTGGACAAATACCCAGAAGTGAGATTACTGTGTTCTTTGTCTCTTGTTATAGCCTTTGTTTAAAAGTCTATTTTGCCTGGTACAAGTATTGCTACCCCAGCTTTTGTTTGTTTCCATTTTCATGAAATAAATACCTTTTTCATCCATTTCCTTTTCAGTCTCTGCGTGTCTTTCAATCTAAATTGAGTCTCTTGTAGGCAGCAAATGTTAAGAGTTTTGTTTTCAAATCCATTCAGCTACCTTGTGTCTTTTGATTGGAGCATTTATCCTTTTAACATTTAAAGTAATTGTGTGTATAGATATGTAGTTATTACCATTTTAATATTCATATTTTTGATCTTTTTTTTTTAAAGAAGTTTCTCTAATGTTTGTTGTAATACTTGTTTGATGTTGATGAACTCCTTTAGGTTTTTCTTGCCTGAGAGGCTCTTTATCTGTCCGTCGATTATAAATGATACTTTGCTGGGTAGAGTAATCTTGATTGTAGGTCCCTGCTTTTCATCACTTTGAATATTTCATGCCAATCCCGTCTGTTCTGCAAAGTTTCTGTTGAGAAATCAGCTGACAGTTTTATGGGAGCTCCCTTGTAGGTAACTATTTTTCTTGCTGCTTTTAAGATTTCTCTTTGTCTTTAACTTTTGGAATTTTAATTATGATGTGTCATGGTGTAGGCCTCTTTGGGTTCATCTTCTTTGAGACTCTGTGCTTCTTGGGTTTGCTTGTCTATTTCCTTCACTAGGTTAGGGAAGTTTTCTGTCATTATTTCTTCAAATAGGTTATCAATTCCTTGCTCTTACTCTTCTTCTTCTGGTACTTCTATGGTGTGAACATCGGTATGTTTGATGTTGTCCCAGAGGCTCCTTAAACTCCTCATTGTTGTTGGATACTTTTTTCTGATTGGGTGTTTTCTGCTACCTTGTCTTCTAAACTACTGATTCGATCCTCTTCTTTATTTAATTTACTACTGATTCCCTCTAATGTATCCTTTTTTTAAATTAAAAATTATTGAGGTGACATCGATCAACAAAATCCAATAAGTTTCAAGTGTACAATTCAACAGTATGTCATATATATATTGCATTGTGTGTTCACCACCCAGAGTTAGATTTTCTTCTGTCTCCACACATTTGACCCCTTTTACCCCTGTCTGCCTTCCCCCTCCCCATCTTGCCTCTGGTAAGTACTAATCCACTGTCCATGTCTATGAGTCTCTGTTTGTCATGTTTGTTGCTCTTAGATTTATATTTCACATGTGAGTGATATCATATGGTTTTCAACTTTTTCTGTCTGACTTTTTTCACTTAGCATGATTATCTCAAGATCCATTCATGTTGTTGCAAATAGCAGTATTTCATCTTTTTTTTTTTTTTATATATATAGCTGAGTAATATTTCCATTGTTTCTTCTTTGTACACGTCTTCTTTGTCCAGTCATCTATTGCAGGGCACTTTGGTCACTTTCATGTCCTGGCCACTGTGAACAAGGCTGCTGTGAACATCTGGGTGCATGTATCTTTGAGGATAAATGTTCTCAGGTTTTTTGAGTAAATACCCAGAAGAGGTATTGCTGGATCATATGGTATTTCAAGTCTTAGTTTTTCGAGGAAACTCCATACTGTTTTCCATAGTGGTTCTACCAGTTTGCAGTCTTACCAGCAGTGTATGTGTGTTCCTTTTCCCCCGCATACTCTCCAACCCGTTATTACTTGTCCTATTGATGATAACCATTCTAACAGGTGTGAGATGACATATCATTGTGGTTTTGATTTCTCTCTAATGTATTCTTAATTTCAGTTCTTGTATTCTTCATTTTTGACTGGTTCTTTTTTTATGTTTTGTATCTCCATTTTTATGTTTCCTCTCTCTGTTCTCACTGAGATCATTGAACATTTTTATAACTAGCATTTTGAACTCTGCATCTGGTAGATTGCTTGCTTCCATTTTGTGTAGTTTTTTCTAGAGCTTTGTTCTGTTTTTTCATTTGGGACATGTTTCTTTGTCTCTTCATTTCGGCTGCCTCCCTGTGTTTGTTTCTATGTCTTAGGTAGGGCTCTTATGTCTCCCAGTCTTAGTAGAGTGGCCTTATGTCTTAGGTGTCCTCTGGGGCCCAGTAGCATGGTTTCCCTGGTCACCTGAGCTGTGTGCTCTGGGTATGTCCCTTGTATGGGTTATGTGCCCTCCTATTGTAGTTAAGACTTGGTTATTGTTTGCACTTCCATGGGGGGTATTGACCCTCAGGCTAATTAGTTGTGAGAACTGGCCATGACTACAGTGGAGGAGCTGTTGTACTGGGGCTGATCCTATGGAGCAGGATTCGCATTAGCAGGGCTCTAGTGCCTGCTCAGTCTGCCTTTTGAGTGTGTCTTTTGTGGAGGTGGTTGGGTGGTGCTCTTGTGTGGTTCGAAGCTGGCCAACAGGTGTGTTGGTTCTCAGGCCTCTTTGGTGGGTCTCTGTTGCAGGCCAAAGTTAGCCGTTGCTTGTTCCCTGCCTGGGGCCCCTTGGTATGAGCTACAAACTGATATTCAGATGGTTGCTACTTGTGCCGGGCTTGGAGGTGCCTGAGAGAGGCTAAGCTATGAACTGAGGCCAGCTGTTGCTAATGCCGTGCTTTGGGGCTGCTTAGCAAGAGGTACAGGACATGCTGAGACAAGATACTGCTTATTTGGCATTTGCGAACCTTTGAGAGATTTCAAAGTTTACAACATGAGCCAAGAAAAGTTGTTTGTATGGAAAAGCCACTGGAAATGGCTGGGATGGGGCCACAAGTTGAGCGGGACAGGGTCTCAGGGAATCACCAGGGTAGGGCAAATGGTTTTAGCCAGGTTGATAGAGATTCAGATATGATGCCCACCTGCATGTACAAAGGGACAGTGGCTTCTGCTAACACTGTTATCTGGGAGAAAGCTGTCTCTACTGCCCTTCCCTGAAGTTGGACAATTTAGTTCCTCACCGTATGTCTCTGGCATTTTTTGCGCTACTGCCCTAGAGCTGGAGCTTGGAGTGAGTAAGACCGTGTGTGGACCCTTTAAGAGGAGTGCCTAGGACTCCATCTGCCCCACATCTCACTCAGCCACAATCTCTACTGGTTTTCATAGACAGAAGTTTTGGGGACTTCCCTTGCCTGCACTGGTACCCTGGGCTGGGGAGCCTGGTGTAGGGTTTGGACCCCTCACTTTCCGGGAGACAGGGAGGAATGTCCACAGCTGAGATATCCCTCCTGACTTTTAAATACCACATGTGGGTCTGGGACCAGTAGTTCCACATCTCTATTCCTCCTACAAATCTGGAAGTGGCTTCTTCTGTATAACCTTACTTATAGGACTTCTCTTCAGCTGGATTTTAGGTGATTCTCAGTGATTCTTCTGTAGTTTAGTTGTAACTTTGATGTGGTCATGATAGGAGGCCAGCTCGGCATTTACCTACTTTGCCATCTTGACCAGACTCTATCAGTGCTTATTTTAAAAGTATTCATGTAAGCCTAAGCAGGAACTCCCACCTTCTGCTCCCAACACCAATCTGATCTTGTCATGTCACCACCCTTTGGGCAGCCACAAATTATAGTAGTGGGAAGCAATGACCAGCTCCTTGAGACCTGGCCAGGCCTGCCTTTTCTTGGTGGCAATTCCAGGTCTATTTACACACCCAACCCCAAGAAGGAAGAAGGCCAAGAGAGAATCTCTGTGTGCCTTATGCACTTTAAATGCACAGTGAATTCTTGTACTTTTAAATGTGACCAAATGAGTATTTTGAGCCTTATCAATCTGCTAGCAATTCTTTTTTCCTTGGGGAGAAGAAGAAAGAAGTTGGCATAAAGTAGAG
>NW_006494610.1:3501437-3507397 GCF_000325575.1 Pteropus alecto
TCTCTTCTATATCTGGATTAAGTTTAAAAAGATATGTTTTCAAATAGGAATGCTAGAACTCAGTTTAAGCAATAGAAGTCTGAAGATAGGGAATATTATGGACCCACCTTAGTCTGTGTTCCACTCCCTTTTGTCTTTCTGTATTGCTATACATTATGCACACACACACACACACACACACAGAAATATATACACATATATGTATATATTTGTTTTTACTAGATCTTGAGAAGGCCACATATAGATCTGAGTAACATCCTTGGTGATACAATGTCAGGAGTATTGTGATTTATGATTTGTCTTGGACCTTTTTCCAGCCTAGTGGCTAAGATTCTAAGAGATGCCATTAACACCTCAGAAAGATGATATCACTGGCTGACACCCCTGTTCCCCACTCCACAACCAGGACAGTATCTTAGAATTATAGATGAAAACCACATTGCCAGATTTTTATCCTCCCATCTTCTTATATCCCAGTGCTTACTATGGGTAGTTTTAATGGAAATTAATATAGTATTGAATTTTGAGGATATAAGGAAATGTGGACAGGTTCTTAACCTATGTGTGAACCTTTGCAAAAAAGGTTTTGAGCCAAGCTCGAACATCTCATTAGTTACTGACCTGATGCCAATAGACTGAATTGTATAGTAGTTCCAAAGATTCTGCCTGCCAGACTCTTGGCTATTTTCATGTTTTATTCCTGAAGACTCTGAAAGGATCTGATACTTAGGGAGAAAGGGCTGGTTCTTCTAGTGGAGATTACAGGCATTTGTTCATTTTTTGTTTGGGAAAATTGCCATTATTTCACCAAGATGTTGTAATTAAACAAAAAGATACTTACTCATTAAATGATAATGTAGTGATTTCCCTTCAAAATAGGAAGAATGAATATATTTTTTCCTAAGGAACTCTATCAAAACCAAATATTAAGGATTTGTAGGTCAGTTATTACTTGCTTGCTGCTGATGGGTCATAGTGGGGTCTAAAGGTCCAGAACCTTATTACCATAATTATAGGTAAATCTCTTCTAATAATAACTGGAAAATGTAATTTTATGAGGAGGTGAATAATAATTAAAGCTATGTGGTGAATTATTTTATATAGTATACGTTTCCATTTTATTTTATCAAACTTTTAAAAAAATAAAGTGCATTTATACTTTCTTATTGTGTATATTTCACCTTGGAAATGGATAATTCCATCTCTTTTATTCTAAAAGGAAGGAAGTAAAGTGGTAAACATTACAGGAGACAGAAATAGATTGAGTTAGGTAACAAGGAAACCTAGAGAATATAGTCCAAGGATGAGTCTACTGTTTCAAGAAAGAGGCTATTTCTTAAGTTTGGTTGCATGTATCCCATCAGAAATAATGTAATGAGCAGACATGAACACAGTACATAGTGAACAGATGTCGTCTCTATAGGAATAAAATTTTACATCAAAGACATATTTCATGCTTAAATTTGGTTCTATATTCTTATTTCAAAGCTTTAAAGTAATTCTAAAATTATATTTGACTCAAAGTTTTAAAAGACAAATTGTGCATCTTTGGAAGGTTAGAGTCAAAGAGTCTGACAGGCACTGGGGAATCACTGCAGATAGTGGTAAATGATCCAGATCTATATAACAGTATTCTTATGCTTTGACCAAAACTAGGTTGAGATGGCATATGGAGGGGGAGAGCAGGTATTGTAAAACCCTGTAAAGAAGAAACGATGATGGGAAAGACAATTAATTTAAGAGGAAACATTTCATTTGACTACCCTGAAAATATCAGAAGAATGCTTTCTAGAGAATTTGGAAACAGTGATTTGAAAGACGACCCCATTAAGACTTCGATGATGACAAAGCTTAGTACAATTCAATGTGGCACAGGTAAGTGAATAAGCATAGATTGTGCTTTGATACATAGACCAAGTATTTGTCTGATTTTATGTTGTCATGGAAAGATGGCGATAAAAAAACAAATAACAAGGAGATATGCTCATTTATCCTTTTTTCTTAGTTTTGTTGCTGTTCCTTCCTGCAAATCTCCTCAAAAAAATCAATGGGATCTTTGAATCTTTGCATTTCTTTCTTCCATTCCTCTTTTTCCCTTTTGCTCAGCCTTGGGCTAACACTATTTAATACTCTAATTGTTTACCCATTGAATTAATTATCATGAGTTATAGAGACACAAATTCTGCTGTCTGTTGCACATCATTAAGTGGCTTCATGAAAACATTAAATTATATCAGGGTGGAGAACATTTGTGAGTTCTGCTCATTTATATACCATCTTTGGAAATTCTCTTTATGAAAAACCATCTGTGCAAAGATTTTTATGGAGGAAGAGAAGGAAAACCTATAAATTATAGACTCTGTAAAAACACAATAGAGGAACTCCGCAATCATTGCTGGCTCACAATGAATCTCCATAGTGCTCAAATATAGTTTGGATGAGATTATGGTCAGTGCTCCACTGTCTTAACCTTTAAGAAAACTATGTTTACACTGACCAGGGAATATATACTAGTTTCCTATTAAGAACATGTATCTAACAGCATCTCTGTTAGAAAGTTACTGACGCAGCAGGAGTGCTGCTATGAAGGGCTCCAAGATTACTCTAGGTAATGGGAGGGAAGATAAGAGATCAGCACATGGACAGTTTCTGTGAGTGGCAGAAAAGGGTGGAAGTGAGGTTTATTTGGAGGATCTTCTGTGTAGTGGTCTGATCCTGGTGAGACTGGCTTTCCCTGGCTTGACAGAGCCTTAGGATTAGGCTGAAGATCTATGTCTGTTATGTTATAGAGCTTCTTATGTCAGGGATCTGATGTCAGAGAGATCTGAGTGTAAATCCTGAGTCTGGCACTTAGTGGCTGTGTGAACTCTAAGCCTCGGTTTCCACATTTATATTACTTCCTAGATTTGTTGTGAGGATTAAGATGAATCATGTCTATAAAGGCAGTCAACTAAGGCTGATCATTGTTACTTCAGCGATATAAAATGAAAGTGAAATGCAAACACGATACCTCCATTCTTTCCTAAAGACTGGGTATGAATGACAGGGAATGGAGGATGCATGTGTGACTGCAGATAGCATGGGGTTACCTTCTAGGATTTACCAGATCTCCCAGGGTTTATGCTGCTCAATGACTTTTCAGCTTTTCTTTGCTTCCTTCTTTCTGTTCAAGAGCCTGAGTTGGAAGAATCAGAAATAATGGATTGGTGATTAGGCAATATTGAGGTGAGTACATATTCCCAAGACTATAAGATACTTGCTTCTGGATAGATACAGAGATAATTGTGGTCAAAAGGAAGCCATATAGAACTCTACTCATTACTGAGTACAGAGAAGAGATTCTGGAATTAACTGTTGAAATTCTAAAGGATACTAGACTAAAACAAATAGAAAATTTATTTAACATACTGTTATAGGTTGAAGTGTGTCCCTCTCCCCAAATTCATATGTTGAAGTCCCAACCCTTGTACCTCATAATGTGACTTTAGGGTGATGGTAGGTGTAATTAGTTAAGATAAAATGAGATTATACTAAAGTAGGGTGGGTCCCTAATCCCAGTGTCCTAATAAAATAGAGAAAATTGGGAGACAGACAAACACACAGGGAGAATACCATGTAAATAAGAAAGCAAAGATTGGGGTTGTACGTCTAAAAATCAAGAAACACCAAAGATCTCCAGTAGACCACTGGAAGCTAGGAGAGAGGCATAGAACAGATCCTGTAGCATAGCCCCCAGAAGGAACCAGGTCTCTAACACCTTGATCTTAGACTTCTAGCCTCCAGGACCACGATGCAATAAATTTCTTTTAAGCCACCCACTTTATGGTACTTTGTTATGACAGCCCTAGAAAACATGGGTAAAATCATCTCCACTTCTCTTCAACAGGGCTGGTACTAGGGTGTAGCACCAGAAAACCCCCCTTAGCAATCAAGATAAATAATGTCTTAATGCAGCATTTTTAAAAATTGAAATTAATGTAAAAAAAATCAATGCAAATAAAATATCAAAAGTTTAAATAAAGACAGGAACATTAATAGATTCATGCTGAGTATATTGGAGTATATGGCAAAAATAATGAAAAAATTGGTAATACTGATCGTGTCTTTAAACTTTTGATATTTTGTTCATGCCCTGCCTCAAAACCATCCGTTGAGTCTAGGACCTTATTTTCAACACAGTAGGCTGAAACCTATGTGATTCTGATGTTCATTTTGTTTTGGCCAATGAAGAAAGAATGCTTGTCAGACATGTCCTCTCAAACATAGCATTAACCCGATACTCAGCTTCTCAGCTCCAAAGTGATTCCCTTGCTGTAACCCTTTCTTTACTTGCAATATGATCCTCCCATTAATTGCAGGTCAGCACCTCAGTATCATTATTAATTCTGCTGTCTCTCTTGTCACCCACATCTATGTGTTAAGGCTAATTATTTTCCTAGCTCCCTAGTAAAAATGGCCTTATTCTCCTTTTGTAAAATAAATATTAAAGAATGCATTCAGTTATAAAATTTCACATATTTTAGCAGGTATAAAAAAAGGAAAAAATTATCAGTAATATCACCATCCGGAGATACTCTTTGTCAGTATTGTAGTATATATTCTTCCAGACACTTTACATTTGTACTTGCAAATATATTTTCAAAAATAGGATTATACTGTACACATTTTTGGTAATCTTGTTAACTTGTTAATTGCCTTATGAACTGTGGAAATGTTTTCACATTAGCAAAATCTATATATACAAAATAATTTTTAATGGTTTCATATCATTCAAATAAAGAGATGTACCTTAATGTATTTAACCCATATCCTCTTAAAGAACACTAAACTTATATCTACTTTTTATTACTAATAAGAACACCACAATGAACATCTTTATACATATACCTTTCTGATGATTTCTTTAGGCTAAATTATTAGAAGTAAAATTATTTGGCCTCAAAATGTATAAATTTATTATTTGATACTTATTGCTAAGTTAACAAAATTTTGCTTTTATCATTAGGAGGTGCCTCTTTCTCCAGGATGTCATTTGATGTTTTGAATATTTCACTTATTTTGTGAATTGCCTATTCATGTCCTTTATATATTCTTTTTTTTGGCGGGGGCGGGAGGGTGTTCATCTTTTTCAAAGTGTGTTTATAAAGAGGTCTTATATTAAAGATATTATATGGATATTAACTTCTAGTTAATGTTATATATATTGCTAATATTTCCTCCAGGTTATAAGTTGTCTTTTAACTTAATTTATGTTTTATTTTATCCAACCAGAACTGTTAACTTTTATGTATATAAAAGTGTCAGTAACAAACCCCTGGCTAGACTCACTAAAGAAAAAAGAGAAAGAACACAAATAAACAAAATCAAGGATGAAAAGGGAAATTATGACAGACACTGCAGAAATAGAAAGGATCATACAAGAATACTATGAAAAAGTATATAACACCAAATTTAATAACCTAGAAGAAATGGACTAGTACTTAGAAAAATATAACCTTCCTAGACTGAATCAAGAACTGGAAAATCTAAATAGACCAATAAGCAGTATGGAAATTGAAACAATCATTAAAAACCTACCAAAAGTAAAAGTGTAGGACCAGATGGCTTCACCAGTGAATTCAAAGATTTAATACCTAGTCTCCTCAAACTCTTCCAAAAAATCGAAGAGGAGGCAATACTCCCCAACTCTTTTATGAGGCCAATATTACTTTGATACCAAAAACCTGGTAAAGATAACACAAAAAAAATCGATTAATACACCATGTAAACAAATTAAAAAACAGGAATCATATGATCTTATCAATAAATGTAGAAAAAGCCTTTGAAAAGATACAGCACCCATTTATTTTATGAACACAACAAAATCGGTATAGAAGGAAAGTACGTTAACATAATAAAGGCCATATATGACAAACCCTCAGCCAACATTATACTTACTGGTGAAAAATTAAATGTCTTCC
>NW_006494610.1:3508639-3512644 GCF_000325575.1 Pteropus alecto
ATTACCTTAAAGGGAGATAAAATGGGTATAAAAATCACAATTAATAAAAATGGGTAGAGGACTTGAACAGATACTACTCCCTAGATGACATACAAATGGCTAACAAATATATGAAAAGATGCTCAACATCACTAGCTATTAGAGAAATACAAATCAAAACCACGAGATACCATCTCACAGTTGTTAGAATGGCTATAATCAACAGGACAAGTAATAACGAATGTTGGAGAGGATGTGGAGAAATAGGAACCCTCATTTACTGCTGGTGGGACTGAAAATTGGTACAGCAACTTTGAAAAACAGTATGGAGTTTCCTCAAACAACTAAGACTTGATTTATCATATGATCCAGCATTCCCTCTACTGGGTATTTACCTCAAGGACTTGAAAACTCATATCCAAAAAGATATTTGCACACCAATATTCATAGCAGCATTATTCACAGTGACCAGGACATGGAAGCAATTGAAATGTCCTATGATAGATGATTGGCTAAAGAAGCTGTGGTACATATATACAATGAAATATTACTCAGCCATAAGAAGAGGTGAAATACTGCTATTTGCAACAACATGGATGGACCTTGAAATAATTATACTAAGCCAGAAATAAGCCAGACAGAAAAGGTTGAAAATCACATGATATCACTTATATGTGGGACGTACACCTAAAAGCAACAATTGAACAGGACAAACAGAGACTCATGGACACGGACAATAGACTAGTCGTTACCAAAGGGAGGGGATTAGAATAAAAAAATAAAATTTAAAAAATAATGTACAAAAAGAAATTTATAGCCTCAAAAAAGTCAGTATTTTTCTTTACTTCTTATTTTGTAATTATGCTTAGAAAATCCTTTTCCACTTCAAGATTATAAAGGAGCTTACCTAAATTTTATTTCAGTACAGTCATAGTTTAATTTTTACAATTATATTTTTAATCCATTTAAAATTCATGTTGATGTAAAGGTTCTGATAATTCTTCCTGTCCTTTTCTTTCTCATCCTTTTAGTACTGTCTTCTTTTGGGTCCTGTATGATCGTAGCCATCTTCTATTTAGTCTTCTTGTCCTTTTTTTTTTTTTTAAATATTATTCATGTGATACCTTGAAAAAAAACATTCTAAACACTATTCATTGTTAAGGGGGAAAAAGCCCTTAGAGTCCTCTAGCCAGTCCTATTTCTAATGTTGTTACTTAATCTTACCTCTTTACATGAGTTTTTTACCCAAGCTGGGCTGAAATAATTATTGTTTCCCAAGCATGTCTTGCCTTTGTGCCTCTGTTAGTGCTGTTCTCATGAAATACCCTGCCCAAACCCAAGCCATTCTTAAGGTATCTCCAGGAAGTCATTTCTGGAACACACTGTTCACAGAGCCTTCTCCTGGTTTTGAAACTCCTGTATCACTTGTATATGTGGTTCCTAATTGCTGACTTGCTTTGTTATTTAACTTTCTACTTGTATAAAGTCATAGATTTAATGGTTTCAGAGTAGGGAGAGACTCAAGATATTTGTCACCCAATGTGTTATCTGACATCAAAACTTATCTATAATATAATTGCTAAGTAATCACTTAGCTGTTGCTCGATTACCTCTAATAATGAAAAACTCACTGTATCCCATGACTGCCCATACCATTCCCAGTCATGTTCTAACAATTAGAAAAATTTTTTCTTATTATAAGCCCTCAAATCTGCCTTTTTGTATCTTTCACTCTTGGAGGTAGTTGTGAGAAGGACAATAAGCATGAGATCTGTTAAAACCAGTTTTGAATCTTGACTCCACTTGCTTATTGTGATCATGGGCAAAATGCTCTACTCCTATTGGGCTGTAGTTTCCTTATCTGTGAAAAATGGATGATATCTACCTCAAAATGTTGTGGTAAAAATAACATTAAATGAGAATTAAAGTAATTGAATGAGGACATATATGTAAGTCTCTGGCATAGATCTTAGCACGAAAGAGTGATCAATAAATATTTGTTGAATTAGAATTTGATTTATGTTCTTGAACCATGCAGACAAAATCAAATCCTATAGGCTAATATTATAAACACTTTGCTTAATTCTTTTCTTCTCTATTATATATTTTCAATTTCTATAGTTATTTTCTGATGTCATGATTTCTTACATGATGTTCACTACCACCTCCTCTGTTTGGTCACTCTCTTCTCAACATACTCCACTTTTTCAGCATCCCCCTTAAAGATCGGGATTCTGAACAGGCACTTCCAAAGTTACCTAATCAGAATCCTGTCATTCTGTACATCAATTACAGAGGCTCTCAAGCCTGAATGTATATTAGAATCACCTGGGGAGCTTTTAAAAAATACTGATGGCACCCACGGTTTGTTTTAAAAGATCCTGTGTAAGAACTAAGCACTGACACGTTTTAACAGCTGATCAGGTGATTCTAATATGCATAGGTCTGTAAGTTCCTTTGGAACAAACAGATTTGCAATCTCTATTTGAAATACTTGGACTCAGAAGTGTTTCAGAATCAGATTTTCCCCCCATTTTTTGGAAAGGTAAAATGGTGCATACACCATTAATATGAAATTAATGGATCTGGATCTTCACTTTTCAGTCAAATACATAAATATTTTGGCAGTGACAGACATAAACATTCAACTTAAGTGGAAACAATAAAGACTACAAATAGCCTTCTGTTATCTGAGATCTAGTTTTGCAGCCAAATGAATTTTGGGACAAGATTTCAAAAGAAAATGGCAGTTGTTAGAACTTCCAAATTGTAGATAAAAGATTGTGGACCAGTCTTTAGTGGTATCTTTTCAACACTTAGCCTAGTGCGCTGCCCAGACCTACAAGCTTAACACATACTTATTGAATGAATGAATGAGACATACTTTTCCATGTCCTATCTGTAGAGATGTTGGTATATTCCCTAAAGTTGATTCTCCTCCAACAAATAGCGCCTTTGGACCTTAAAACTGGAAATAAGTTAATTTGAAAGACATTGAAGGAGAATAAAATCAGTTTGTTCTGTTCTGGTTTTTTTTTTTTTTTTTGGTCATCTCAGGATATCTATCCTGGAAATAAATACATATCAAATTACTGAAAACACATGGAGAGCTTTTCGCTATTGTGTACATTATATCATATACTATAACAGTTGAGGAAAATTGAGAAAAGGAGTAGAACACAGCTGAAAAATCTAAATTTAACTGAGAATAACGATGAAGGAATCTGACGAAGAATACAGATGTTACTCGACTTATGATGGTTTGACTTTACCTTGGTGAGAAAGCAATATGTACTCAGTGGTAACTGTACTTTGAATTTTGAATTTTGATCTTTTCCTGGGCTGTTGATATACAGCGTGATACTCTCCCGTGATGCTGGGCAGTGGCGGCGAGCCATAGCTCTAAGTTGGGCATGTGATCAGTAGGGTAAACAACTGATAATCTACAGTGTACTGTGTTGCCAGTGTTTTTCTGGATATTGTGTTCTGAGCACATTTAAGGTGAGCTAGGTTAAATGATGATGTTCTGTAGGTTAGGTGTATTATATGCATTTTTGACTTATAATATTTTCAATTTACGATGAGTTTATCGAGATGTAATCCCATTGTAAATCGAGGAGCATTTGTATTCTAATTTTCAATAACCAAAGTTGTAAGTCTAAGTTTAAAAGACATTAAATAAGATAGAAGTGCAGGAGTTTACACATATGAACGGAATTAAATTCTAAGAATCAACAAGCAGCAAAAAAAAAAAAAAAAGAAAGAAAATCAAATCTCCAGTTCTGTTTTCAAAGTAGAAAGTCTCTGAAGAAATGAAATCTGTGTAGACATTTAGTGCAGACTGAGGCACTCTCAGTCATTAAGGAAGAGGAATTTAAGAGCTTTTAAGATGATGGTCATTACTGAGTAATACTGTGAAATCTTTTCACTGGGAGGAATCCCTTTTATAATTTAAATATTATGTTAGTCAGGTTCTTCAGAGAAACCGAACAAATAGAGAGAGAAAGAGAGAGAGAGAGAGAGAGA
>NW_006494610.1:3512727-3513262 GCF_000325575.1 Pteropus alecto
CAGAGAGACAGAGAGGGACTTAAGGATTTTGCTCATGTAATTGTGGAGACTGGCACTTAATAAAATCTATAGTGTGGGCAGGCAGGCAGGCAGGCTTGCAACCCAGGAGAGATCATGGGGCAAGTGAAGTCCAAATGCAGTCTGTTGAAGGATTCCTTCTTGCTTGGGAGGCTAGTCTTTTTGTTCTATTTAGGCCTTCAGTTGATTGGAGAGGCCTATCCACATTATGGAGGGCTATCTGCTTTACTCAGAGTTCACTAATTTAAATGTTAATCACATCCAAAAACAATCTCTAAATTGACACATAAAATTAATCATCACAGATATTAATTCAAAACAACTTTTTTACCCTCATCTCAATATTCAGCTTTAATTGATCATGGTTAATTTTTTTCAGAGTCCCCAGTGCATATTGCTTTATTTCATAGATTTTATTTTTTTAGAGCCGCACATGTCTAACAAGCACCCAGGTAATGCCAGTGCTGCTGGTCTGAGGACCACACTTCGAGTACTAAGGGGCACTATCTTGTGCTCC
>NW_006494610.1:3513300-3535762 GCF_000325575.1 Pteropus alecto
AGGAATCTTTCCCTGTCTTTCGAGTTTCAAAATTTTAGGTCTTTGGGGAACAGGGAAGAACTCAGTAAAATATTTAAAGATTAGAGAGAAGTTGTGATGCAAGGAAAATATCCCTTGGATTGGATTGCAAAGAAAATCAGAGAATCAGAGGGGGTTCAAGGGTAGGTTTAATGCTACCGAGTTCCCAAGAAGACCCCTTTCTTTTATAATCTGCCCTGTTGGGAGAATCAAAATTCTAAGAGAAATGTGGGGAAATGGTGGAGAGTTACAAGAATTATTTATGTGAGATAAGCAGGGATTTAGAAAGGAAATTAATCAGCCGGTGTGTAAGTTGTGTCTGATAATTTCTTTTGTGATGATAATGATTTATGTTGTTCTTACATTGTGCCAGACAAATGCTTTTTATATTTTCTTACTTCCTCTCACAATAATCCCATGAGCCATGGGCAGATATTTCTGTTATCCTCATTTTAAGCTGAAGTTCAGCAAGGCCAAGGGTCTCGTGCCTATCCTGTAGTTAAGTAGGAGATTCAGGGTTTATGGTGAGCTTTTTGTGTGGGTTAAGTGAACTAATATTTGTAACATACAGCAGTGCCTGACATATAGTAAGTACTATATAAAGGTTAGCAATTAGTATAATGATTCCTTGATTTTAGATCTTAATCTTCTCTTAATTTTCTTTTCTGCCTACAGAGCTAGAGTTCACATCTCTTTCTACCTCTACTTCTAAGGGAACCAACAGACTCTGAGACCTGTGTTCACTTCTTCCCTTGCAAAGCCAGCAAACCCAGGTGGAGAAAAGCTGCTGTATTCAAGTTTGTAAGGAGAGAGGGAGGAAGCACCTTTTCAGAATATGGAGAGAAGTGCTGACACAGTAGGGTGAAGGGATAAAAGAGGAGAGGATTATAGGAATTGGTGTAGAGAAGGGAGAGAGCATAGGAGGGCAGAGCCCTGTGCTTGGCCTCCTTTCTCCAGAGACCTCAGGTGGGGAGGAGGGCTCTCTCTTCCGAGTGATGCAAAGGAATGAAATAGTTACATTGGAGGTTCTGTGACCAATCCCATATCTTCACTTCCTAGTCCTCTACAATTGGCACTTTTCACTTGAACCATTGTATAAGAACTGATTAAACTATCCTGAGGGTCTAGTGGGTATATATTTTGTTTGAGCATAGGTGAAAGAGGAAGTAACTGGAACAAAGAAGATCATAGATCCATTTAATATGGTCACAGGCAGACTATTAAACATAAAAGGCAGGTACTTGAAATCAACAATAGGCAGAACAATGAGAAAGAACTTTTCACCATATCTCCCTGCCCTTGAATAACTGAATACAGGTATACCTGATGTATACATATTGACTAATTTGCATGAACTAATGAATTCTACTTTTTGTAGAGCCAATTTGAGTTAGATTTCTGTCTCCTAAAGAAGGTGGCCTACTTGATCTCCCTTTTCACAGGTATATTTTAAAAAGTATAATTATTACAAAGAACTTTTACAGGTCACTGATACGATGTGAAGTTGGCTCCTGGAGATTAATTAAGAAGTAACTTCATCTTTCCAATTGTTAACATTCACTATATTAAAAAAAAACCCTCTTTCTTCACTAATTTCTTAAGGTGTACTAATTTGTCAAATTTAAAAGTGGTACTCATTCATTAAATAAAATTGGAAAAATATAAAAAATGTAAAAAAAAAAATAACTCTAGACCAGCTACCTAAAGACAACCATTGTTAACAATTTGGTTTCTTTCTTAGCTTTAATTTTAATTGAAAAATGCTAAATAAATACAAATGCTAAATAATACAAATATTATTTTTGATTGTTTTTAGCTTATCCTCAAATATAATATTTATAGAACAGTCAGTGATTGTCACCTGCTTTTTTTTTTTATGAAATGTAAGATTGCATGTATTTCTAAAAGTCAAGAAGTATATCTAGGACAGATCATTATTTCCTAAATTATCAAATTCATCCTGGAGACGAAGTTGTTTTGAGATGCTTGATCTTTCTCACTATCCCACCAGACTATATACTGCAGCATTCCTTTTTCGCATTCACATTTTTAAAACCTTTCCGGTAAAGGGAAATACAGAAAGTCCCTAAGATCTTTCTCCATTTCAGTGCTGCTTGTCTTTTCTGTGGCACTCCACCATGGCCTCTTGGTCAGATTTGTTCCTGATGGAGGAGCAAATGATAATGTGTCAGTCTGAAGAACTCTGCTCAAGTGATTAAACAGATATCCTGATGACTTCAGCCTTGTTTCTCTCTCCTAAGATTATGTTTTTTAAAAAACCTTCAGTGAACACTGAACTAGTTTCCTATTGCTGCCGAAACAAATTACCTTAAATTTAGTGGCTTAAGACAACACAAACCTATTACCTTCTAGTTCTGGAGGTCAGAAGTCCGAAATGGTTCTCACTAGAATAAAATCAAGGCGTTGGCAGGGTGGTGTTCTTCTCTGGAGGCCCTAGGGGAGCACCTGTTTTCTTGTTTGTTTGTTTGTTTGTTCCTAGTTTCTAGGGGTCTCTCACAGCCCCCTTCCATTTTCAAAGCCAGCAATGGCCTGTTCAGTCTTTCTTACATTGCATCACTCTGACACTGACACTCTACCTCTCTCACATTTAAGGTTTTCCATGAAGACATTGAGCCCACCCTGGATAATCCATGGTAGTCTCTCAGGTCAGGATCCTTAACTTAATCACAGCTGCAGAGTCCCTTTTGGCATGTAAGGTACTGTTCACAGGTTCTGGGGATTAGGACGTGGGCATCCTTGTGGTGGGGAGCATTATTCTGCTTACCACAAATAGTTAAAGTAGTGGATAATGTTTGAAATGGGACAGTCATTGAGGAGATACTATTTTCCTTTTGCTAGTTCTCAATCATACTAGCTTTACTGCTTCAGCTGTTGTAGTATAAAATACCTTTCAGGAGTAAAATTACTATTCTTGCTCACCCTTTTTCAGGGCTTGCCCAAGACAAAACTGTGAAGCAATTTGTTTGGCCCATCAGTTTTTTTCTCTCTAGTCCTATTTCTTCTTTCCCATAATTCTGCTCTCTTCTCTTTTTACTCTAAGTCTTGGATTAATTCTGATAAGGAATTTCAAAATAAGGGCTAAAGAAATGACCCTTCTAGGCATATTTTCACTTTAAAATGTTTTGAAAATCAAGACTTAAAGACACAGAGTAGAACTGTAAGTTCCAAAATGATTAGTAATAGACTGAGTAAATCATATTCAAATATTTACCCATTACATACTATGCTCGTCATGAGGGGATTCAAGGATAAGCAAAGTTCAGTTGCCACTCTCAAGGAATTGACAGTCTGGTCAATTTAAAATTCATATTATTGGATCAGAAGACTTTCAAACTTCCCATGTAGGCTTTAGATGTTTGTAGCTATACTACCATTCAAATATATTAGGGTTCAAAAACCAGAATTTTTCTTATGGAATTACTATGGACCTATATTTACCAATGGTTGCAAATTTACTAAGACAGTGTGCCAATGAAATGTAGCTTTAAAGTTTCCTATACCTTCTGATACCAGAAGTAGGGGAAGAAGGAATGAGATATAAACTTTAAATTTGCAAGTATACAATATCTCGTGGCTTAAATATTCTCTTCTGAATGACTCAGATTGTTAGGTTTTAAATTTGTTTCCCCTGCTCTATACCTATCCAAAATAGTATCTGGGTATATTTGGAGATAGGGCTTATGTGACCATATCATCATAGGAGGATACAGGGGCCTCTGGATTTTAGGCGGTCGCTGCTGTAGATTAACTATTCTGATTTTCTTCCTAGACTAGTGTCCACTGAAATGTCTGTGTGGTCATTTGGACATTATGCTGGTATATATCCTGGTCTCACATATATATTTCTCGAGGTGAAATCTTCACATACTGAGACCTCACAGTCCCAACTCTAGGCTTTTGCTAGTCTTTCAGCTCTCTCAGAACCTCGTGCCCTTTTACCAAGGCATTTAGAAACCTCTGGGTCCCTTGCATCCCTTGTGTGGGTGATGAGTGGATGGGAGTGCTGCTTCAGGCTCATGCCTTCACCAGTGGAGCATTACTGCTTCTGCATCATGCTGAATGGGGCTGTATGTGGCACTCTTATTGAGGAGCATTAAGCCTTCAAAGCCATCTTTGGATGTTGCTGATAAGATTACCAGGAGACAGAATTTGAGATGCAGATTTGCATGTAGAAGTTTGAGAAGGGGTCCCAGAATCTATGCCCATGGGGGAATGATAAAAGCAGGATTGAACTGTGATGGAATGAAGCAAAGGCTGAGCCGACCCTATGGAGAAACTCTGAAGCTGGAATGAACCATAAAGTTGTCCCAAATTAAGGCAGGGGTTCTAGGCATGTATAACCCTGCATTGACCAGTCACTGGATGAGATTTGCTTCCCACCCCTGAAGGTGGAATTCCCTTGGGCAATGAGACCCTTTAGCTGAGAGCAGTTTCCTAAGAAATATTTTGCTGTGAACTGTCAGACATGAGCACACCCACCAGCTGGGGAAATGAGTGCTGTAGTCTTAAAGGAGGGAGGAACTGGGTGGCCATGCCGCAGCACCCACTACCCTGAGGAAGTATGCCATTAGCTTCTCCTGTCTCCCAGTTGACATTCTTGGGATCCCCCGTTACACATCTGAATAGTTCTACATTGTCTTCATACTCCTAACTCTGTCTAGGCATTCCACTCTGAGAGAGAGATGAAGGGGCATAGTCATTTGATCATATTTCTCTATTTCCTTGTCATTTCTATTTCTTACACTCTCCCTGAACAGTGAGGTTGTGGGCTTTCTCTGTCTGCCTCCTCTCTGGAGTGGACTTTTACATTATATTGTTAAGGACTGTCTAGAGATTTTAAGCTAACAAGTTAGCCTGCTATAGTTTCATAGATGCTGACATGAGACTCCTGAGTGTAAGACTGAGGCTTTGTTACTCATGGCACATCACACAGCATGAGCTTTGTGTTCGTACCCATTCTCCATTTCCCCCAGATTCCTCAGTGGTGGGTTCCCTCCATTTGGCCAGCTAACTATCAAGGAGTGTTGAGGACTATGTGGGAAGTTTTAGGGGTCAGGCCAGAAAGTGAGGTATATTACCACTCATATTTCATTGGCCAAAACTAGTTCATGGCCTGACCTAGTTGTGAAGGTGGGAAAATGTAACCTTCCGATTGTCTCTGCCAGCCAACTATATTTATTAATGGTTAGCTTGGTACATATCATTATATTAGGCACTGCAAAAGTAAAAAGAGATTCAAGAATTCTCATGTATGGATATAGAAAATGGATTAAAGGAAATCATTTAATAATAGGTTTTGTTTAAAGCACCATTGTGAGTTAGTTGTTTAGAAATTAGGGACACATTTAAGCTCTAGAAATAATGTATAAATTATGGTGTAGGTATCAGATAACGTTTTCTGAGTCCAAATTCTAGGTGCCCAGATCTATGGCAGTGACTGCCAACAGTCCTCCGTGTTCAACAGCTTAAGCAGAAGAAGAGGGTGGGCCTAAGTAGTGCAGGAAATTGGGTCTAACAGGTTAATTCTTGGCATAAACATAAAAATAGATACTGTACATTAAGGAGGATGGCATTAGTACTTGGGATCTGGATCATGAGAAAACTATAAAAGAACAGGTAACAAGTGACAGGACATGATGATTATCCAATTGGCAAGGGCTGTGATGTCAAATAAGTGGGGAAATGAACTAGCATGATTATTGAATGTGTAGTCACGCTAGCTAAAGAAAAGAAAATGTAAGTTAGAATGACCATGACCTCCTTTTTGTTGCAACAGATTTATAAATATATTTTTAACAGACTTGGTGACCTCATAATTATGGAGTGAAAGCAAATTAAGTAGCTACTTGCCTTCTGAGCTCCAATTTTGTCCCCCACCCCATTCTTGTTTTTAAATGATTCAGATGATCAGATAACACAATGATTGTATTAGGGTACTGATATTTGTTGAATGCCAATTATATGTTGGGCACCACACAAGCACTTCTAAAAAATAGGTTTATTATTTTAACTTTCATAAGGATGCTCTGAGGCAAGCATAATTATCCCCATTTTAACAGAAGAGAAAACTGAAGCCCAGTGAAGCTGAAAGATTTGATGAAGGACACATGACTAACCAGTTGTGGAACTGGAGCTAGAAATCAGGTCTTTGGATATGGTTTGTTGCTTTACATTGTAATGCTCACATGAATATAACTAATTACTGTATTCTGTGATTGATACTTTGAGCATTTTATAAAGCCATGTGAAGTTGAATAAAAGATAGCTTACTTGAAATCTGCAAAAGAGGTAAAAGGAAGAAAGGTGAAATATTGAAATGTTGAAATGTATTGATTTTGGCATCAGAGAAAAATATGTGTACCTGCCACTCTGGTGTTCACACTCTCATTTTTTTTCTGTTCCTTTCTCATTTATATCTTATCAGTTTCTGGAAAAGAATTTATGAAAGCTCTTTGAATGACTCCCAGGAAAGTCATAATGTACTAAAATTATTTTCAAATTTCTAGCTTAATAGATTGCTTGCCTTGAGATTGTGAAGAACCAACAATATTGATAAATGAACAAAATTTATGTAGGGAGTATGTGTTTTTGTGCTTTGTTATATGAATGGAATCATATGTATTTTCTATAGCCTGCTTTTTTAATATTATGTTCTCGGGAATCATCCAGATTCTTTCATGTAGTTGTAATTCTTTAATTTTGCCGTTGTACGTGAAATTCCACTGTATGTATATCCCACAGTTTGTTTATCCTTTGTATTGCTGACAGATATTTAGATTGTTGGTTGGTTTTTGCTGAAACAAATACTGGTGTGAACATTTTTATAAGTATCCTACTGCATATATGCAAGTGTTTCTGTAGGAGACATATTCTTGGGAGTACAATTGCTGGGTCATAGTGTAAGTGCATCAATTTTATTAGATAACATCATAGTGTTTTTCCAAGGTGAATATTATACCAATTTGCACTCCCAATAGTCATCTAAAAGTTTTCGTTTGCTCCATAACCACATCTTACACTCATTATTGTCACTTTTTAACTCTTGCCAATTTGGTAGCTCATTGTAGTTTTAATTTGTATGCCCCTGAGTACTAATGACATTAAACATCATTTCTTATGTTTTTTGGTAATTCATGTTTTCACTTCTGTTACATTCTAGGACCTTTGCACATTTCCCATTGGGTTATTTATCTTTTTATTATTAATTTGGACACGATTTTTTTTTCCTTTTTTAAACATATCTTCTGGATACTAATCATTTGACAGAAGTTTGTGATGTAAATCTTTTCTTTCATTTTATAATTTTTCTTTCATTTAAAAAATGAATTTGTTTTGTAAACACAAGTATTAAATTTTAATGTAGTCTTATATAATTTGTTCTCATGTCTTAGTATAAAAATTCTTCCTAACCTATGGTTGTAAAGATAGTCTCTTATCTCTCCTTCGAAAATGTTTCTTTTTTTAAATACATGATTTTCTTAGTATGTATAGTGTGCATACATATAATTTTATTTTTTTTCATATGGCTAACCGATTAGAATTCATACATTCTCTAGCACATTGAGGTGCTAATTCTTTCATACATAAAGTTCATGACTCGTATATTCAAACAGCCACTGTCCATTCTTAGGTCAGATTCAACAATATTTTATTGCATGATTATGATTAAATGTGTTTTTATTGAAAAATAATGTGTGGCTAAGGTAGATTAATCTAGACCTGGTAAGCAGGAAGCAGGAAGGGTATAAAAGAGAACTTTGAGTCAGGGAGACCAGTTAGAAGTTTATCACAAGTTCAAGAAAATGAGTTTTGAATTATAAAAGAGACATGGTAATGGAAGGGACAAAAAAGTGAGAAAACACAGGAAGAGCTGACTGTATTTCTGAATAATTGAAAATGGAAAGCAAAGTAAGGTAAGTGACAAGTGTGACTCTAAGTTTTGAGCTTGGATAACTCTGATTTTAGTGAAAACAAGATTATTTTAATATTAAATTTATTAAAATTGATGTGACTGTTGGACACTAAGGCAGAGATTTAGGAAGCATTTATGTACGGTTGTCTGTTGGAGGGAATTTTAAATAAATTTTGTTGGTTTCTCCATTCTTATTGTTTCATTAGAATTCCTGTTATATTCTGGATACAAATCCTTCTTTCAGGAATATCTTCTTCCAGATTGTGTCTTTTTGTTTGTTTTTAATATTTTTACAGTGTCTTTTGAGGAACAGAAGTTCTTAATTTTTATATGTTCAATTTTATCAATTATTTCCTTTATGTTGGCACATTTTATTTAAGAAAATTTTCTGTACAGCGAGGTCATGAAAATATTTTCCTATGTTATATTCTAATTACAGTTTAACAGTCACATATAGATATTTAATTCAATTGAAATTGTTTATTATTTATGGTATCAGGTATTTATGTATTTAAGGATACAATATCATATTTTCCCTGTATGATTACTCAGCTGTCCCATCATCAACTATTGAGAAGTCCACTTATTTCTCACAAATTTTTAATAACATTTTGGCCATATATCAAGTAATAAATGTATGAGTTTGTTTCTAAGCTTTTTATTCTATCTAGTTAAAGTCTCTAATCACCAATCTGTGTCAATTTTAATTTCTAATTTTAATTTCTACAACTTTATAAGAAATCTTATTATCTAATAGAGCAAGTTCTCCATCTTTTTTTGTTATCTCCTTCAGTAGTGTCTTGAACCTTGAACCTAAATTTTAATTTTAGACTCAACATGTTAATTTACACACACCCGATGGGATTTTTATTGGCAATGCATTGAACTTAAATAACAATTAAAGAACTGTAATCTTTATGATATCGAGGCTTTTAGTTTATGATCATGGTATAGCTCTTGATTATTTAGGTCTTCTTTAAGATATTTCAGTACAGTTTTATATTTTTGTCCATAATAGTTTTGCATATATTTATTACATTTATTTCTAGGTATTCCATATATTTTTATTTTAGTTTAGAAAATTTCATTTTCCAACTGTGTATTGCTCCTTTATAAAATGCAATAGATTTTTACATATCGATTTTATACTGTGAAAATTTAATGAATGCTTTTCTTATTCTAGAAATTATAGGTATTGTTGGATATTCATAACAAAGCATATCACTTGAAAATAATATTTTAATTTCTTTCCCTCTATTCTTCCTACTGCTTATTTCCTTTTATTCCCCTTTGGTACTGACTAGAGATTCCAGTACCAAGTTGAAAACAGTGGGCTTTCTGGCCATTTTCCTGATCTCAAGAATGTTTTTATTATTAAGGATGATATTTAGTGGTAACTGTTTTTGTAGATACTTTATCAGGTGAAGAAGTTTTACTAATTAAAAAAAAATCAAGGCTGAATCATTGGCCTAGATCAAGATAAAGGGAAAGGCAAAGGAGAATCTTTTGAATTTTTAATTCCAGTTATTATATTTTTAATATCTAAATATATTATGTAGTTCCTCCCTCCCTCTTCTTTCCTTCCTTTCTTTCTTCCTTCCTTCCTTCTTCTCTCCTTCCTGCTCTCTCTCTCTTTCTCTCTCTCAAACCAATTTTGTTCTTTAAAAATATTCTGTTATTTCTTCCTTATATATTCAGGGCCCTTTAAATTTTTTAAATTTAATATGTATATATTTTTGTTTTCTAATTCCAACATCTGAAGTCTTTGCCTATCTAACTTTGCTGTCTGTTGTTTCTACTACCTCTCACTCTAGGTGGCTTGTTTCTTCATGTATTTTGTGAATTTCAACTATAAGTTCATATTTTTTTGAATTTTATCTGTTCAAAAATTTTCAAGCCCTGTGTTGGCAATTTATACCTCCAGTGACTATTTGTATTTGCTTCTGCCAAACACAGAAACACCTGAAATTAAATTTTCTTGCCTGAGGTCTTTTTAAATATCTCTAGGTAATGTTAAGATTGGGCTACAAGCTCAGGTGAGGGTCAACGTGTGAATATGAAGTCCAAAGAGTGATTTTATGTTTCCTTCTACCCAGTGCCACATTTTATAATAAGCAATTTTCCTTGCTGTCCCACGGATTTATTTTTAGTTCACAAATATTTTGAGAATTTAGGCCTTTGGGATACTTGATTTATTAAAGCATCTTCTATTAGAGTCCTCATCTTGGTCAGGTGCCTCCCAGGATTTATCTCCTGTTACCTGTGAGTACAGAAGCTAAATTTCACCTTCATGGGTAAATGTCCTCAAAGTGAAAGCCAGATTCAAAACAAAGTTCAGCTTATCTCTCTGGATTCCTATGGATTCTGGGGTACTTACTTTCTTGTTAACACATTGATGTATTTAAAAATATTTTTTATTATTTTAATTATTTTCAGTGGGAGGGCTGGCCATGGAGTCAAGTGTGTCATATTACTGGGAAATGGATTTTTTAGAGTTTTTGAAAATACTATATTCTTAAAATAAATTTAAGATTGGCATGAAGGGAATGAGGGGATCCTACGTGAACAATAGATAATATAAATAAAAAATCATAGACTATAAATTTACTCATTTATTCACTCTCCAATATTTTTACTGGGCACTCTGTTATGTGAGGTGCTGTGTCACACTACAGAAGATGCCGATAAGCATTTTGAAAGGACCTCAAATTTTAAATATAATTTATATTATTTATAGATATAAATGATACATTCAATAATATTTGAACAAACTCAATACTCATACCCAATTGAAGAACTAAGTAAATCGTTGTAAAGAAGGTGCTATTTTGTCTCAATCAATAGGCTAAACAGAGGGGGATGAGTGCAAGTTTATTCCAGGTAGGAAACAAAGAGTAAGAATAAAGTGTAGAGGTTAAAAAAAAAAAAAAAAAGGAATGGAGCAGCTTTAGATAACTGTATTTGACTGGACTGTGAGGAAATAGTTAATGATAAGAATGGAAAGCCAGGCTGAAGCCTGAGTATACAGGGCCATGAATTCTAGGCTAAGCATTTTAAACTTAAATTAGTCGGGGGACTGAGTTATCAATAGATGCATAAATCTTTCAGTTTCATACTGTTTAAAATATGTCATTTAAGGGCTGATAGTAGAATCATGATTTAAACTCTAGTAATTATAAACAGGAGTAAGTGAGAATGGGATAAAGTATGGGAATGTGAAACAAGTAAAACACTTTCTGATACGAATAACCTTCATTTCTGGTGATAGCTTGACGTTGTTTACATAATTACTTTTTTTCCATTGCTTAGAAAAAAATTTATTTATTTTCTGGATAGGTTTGAAACCACATCTTGGTATTTCCTTCCATGAGTAAGATTCAAGCCTGAGTTGGAACCCAATGGACACACTAGGAACTTTAAAGAGAAATAACCAGGCAGGTTCTTGCTCAAATAGTTTTGTTCATTTTCTCTTACTTTTAGATTATGATATTAGTTGAACAGTGCATCTTTATAAATTTCTTAGGCCACCTCATTTTGTTAATAAGAAAAAGAATCATTAAATGTTCATCAGGATTTGTGGTATCAAAATTCAAGGTCTACTTTATAAATGCTAAGAATTAGAAAATTATCAAAGGGACACTAATAGGCATACTATAAATGGCTAATGTAATTTTTATTTCTGAACTGAGATGAAAAATGAGCGTGTGTGTCTTTCTTTACTCTAGGACCAAAACCTCATTAGGTCTGGCCAGCATGTGGGGAAATGACACAGCTGAGGCTTTCTTAGGCAAAATACATTAACATTACAAATACATTACAAATGAAACTGGGTCCAAATTTATCTCAAGGAGCATTTTTCTCAGAGGTATAGTAAGAATTACATTAGCAGTACAGTTATTAAGCTCTGTTGAATAATTCTGTGTTTTAGAAAAGGAAAGTGACCTTTTGTATCCCTCATAGAGGTGATAGCTAGCTCTACAGAGATATTTAAAATATAACTAATTGTGACAGAACATGAGATTTACAAAAACATGTTGGGAAATTTGGTATTCAGTTAAAAAATATGGAGTATCTTAAACAAAGCATTTCACGATATTGGGCAAGATGTATGACTTTTATTCCTTTCTAATCAAACAATTTTATCTTCTGTTATAGGTTATAGAAGGGGAATGAAGGACAGAAAAATAGTGTTGAAAATTCCCAATTTTGTACTGCCTTGAAATAGGGTCACAATTTGTAACCTAAATGCCTCAGTAATTATCATAACTATTATTTTCTTTGATTATCACAGTTACATATTTTTCACATTTTGACTTACTTGAAATTTGAGTGTTTCCTAAAAAGCAATGTCAAAAGACAAACTTACTCCAGTTTTTATGCTTCTTAATGGTCATCATCTTTGTGAGTAATAATGCAGTCATGAGGTAGCATTCAGATGTTTACATTTGAAGTCTCTTATGTTGCCTTAAATGTTTTAAGAAGAGGTAACACTGCAATGCAGAACTGAAAAGAAACATTATTTTATATAAAGAAAAACTGTTAAATGTCATCGAATGAAATCAAAGGTGGTAGCAAACTGCCAAATCTACTGAATACATTATGGCATTTCAAAGCCAGGAAATATCGTATAACAGATTTATAGTCTTATAGGATTATTACTCAGGTGCCAAGCATCTCTTTCTCAAAAGGATGACTTTCAATATAATTCACTTATAGTTACGGTAATTTAATTAAGGAAAAAGTGAAACTATTAGTTTAACCAAATAGGACATGCAAACAAAACCCTAAAATTATACTGTTAATCTTAAAGATGCCCAAGAGGTCAAGGTCACAAGCATGGATTATAAAAAGCAACATGTTGTTAGGCTGCCTAACCAAAATCAACTCATAAGACTCAAAATCAACTCAGAAATTGAGTGGGAAGACACTGGAACCTGAATTTAATTTTAATGGTACAGAATGTGCTATACCCAATTACAAGAATAAAAATATAGTATCATGAGTAATGAAACAACATGTCTAATTTAGTGTTTTGTTTCTGAAAACAATATTTAGAAGCCGAAATAGTAATCACTAAGATCCAAGATGAATTTACTATTTCTAAATTCACACTAATATGATATTCTTTTTTGAAAGGGTTAATCAGTTTGAGCTGGGATGACAATTCTGTATTTCAGTAGGACACTTAAATTCATTGTATTCTTATAGACAAAATGGAGAAATATGGCCTGGATTAGACAGTGTATTAGAGATTGAATAACTGTGCTGATAAAGTCTGACAACTGAATTGATGTTGTCTGGAGAGGGGCTTCTAGTGGCTTGTGGTGACACTTTCCTAGGCCTTCTTCTATGCAGTGTAATTTGTTGGTAACTTGAACACATGGAAGCCCTTTTTTTTTTAAGAAGATTAGCAGTTATAAAAAAGTAGCGGGGATAAAAATGCTTTAGGTGATCAAATCACTGTCTCTAAAAATTTTGACAGAGTGATGGACTGAATCCAGTAAAATTAATTTTATAAGGAGTAAATATAAAATTCTGAACCTGAGTACATAAAATAACATGTTCAGATAGGCTAGTTTTTAATTGCTAACCATTTTGTTATACCTTTTAGAACTTCAATTTTTCTATGTATAAAATGGGAATAATAATACTAGCTACTTAACAGTTTGAAGTAAGGGCTCAGCACAGTTCTGGCAAACAGTTAAGTGCTCTTTTCTAGAAATCCTGGGATAGAATATCCAAATTCTGTCACTGATGGGGTATTTGACCTTGGATAAGGTACTTATTCTTTTTAAACTTCATTTTCCTCATTTGAAGATGGGATAAAAAAGAGTATCTGCCTCATCGGTGGGTGTCCTGAGAATTAAATGAGATAATGCATGTGAAGCCCTCTTTGAGGTGCTTGACACATAGAAAACTAAAAAATGTTAGCAATTTCAGTGAACATTAGTGTAACTTCCAGAAATTCCACCAGAACATTATATTGCAAAAATAGAATTTATAGCCTTTCTATAGAACTATAGAAATTACACCTCTACTCAATTATAGACTAAATAAACATATGCTATTATTTCAGTTAAAATGTATGCTTTAAAAAGGAATATTGGAAAATCAAGGTCAACATATAATTAATTTATGTGAAAAATGATGTAAGAAACTGGGGATGTTTTTCCTAGAGAAGAGGAGATTAAGATAGGAGGAAGCTACCTGAAGAGTCATCATTAGAAGAAGAACGAGGCTTTGCCCTGTTTGGGCCCCAGAGTTAGAATGATGACAATAAGATAGGTGTTTGTTTCCCTGAAGAAAGACTTTCTTACAGTGAGAGTTGTCCAAAGATAGGAGGGCTGTAATTTCTCAGTTCCTGAAGTTTTGTTTTGTTTTTGTTTTTTTTCCTCTTTTAAAGTCTGAAAAGTCATTTGAGGGAGAGTTGCAGAGAGGATTCAGAGATTTGAGATGAGATTTGGCTCAATGATTTTTAAAGGCCAGTCCTTTTCTGAGGTTCTGTGGTTCTGCAGCTGTTGACTTCTTTACAGTGCTTAACATTTAAAACCATTTTAAAACACTGCATTTAGTAACCTAGTCTTTTCTTTCAAATTATTTGACTGAAGCATCTCACACTAAGAATTGCATTACCCCTGACCTTTAAGGGCTAGAATTTATTTCCTTCACTGCTCTTATCTGAGTTGTCTGAGTAAATGGTTTTGCAGAATCTATGCATACCAATCATACTTGAATTTCTTTTAAAATAGGGAAGTTGATAAAATAGTAAAAGAATTGTCTGGTTACAGGATTTCTAATGGCTCAGTTTTAATAGCCAGCAATGCTCCTGTCCCCAGTAATGTCAATATTAGTTAATAAGCATGCAAATATTGGGTATATGGTTCACAAACTAGTTTTTTATTGTAATGCATTCTTTGAACAATGTGTCTCATAGGAAAAATTGTGTTGACATTTGCTATCTCATTCAGCATAATATTCTGCTTCCAAGTGGTTTAATTTTTCTTTGAATTTTAGTTCATGCCTTCTGGCCTTAGAGAATTATACGTTAAGAAAAAACTCAAGGACCATCTCTTTGCTTTTATATTGATTAGTAAATAAATCAAGAGTGGCTCTGGAGGACAATGGAGAAGGCAGCCCTTCCAGCAAGTACAACCGTTTGGTGAACTTGGCCTGAAAGAAGGTGACATGATGTCAGATCTATACCAATTCATGGGTAGTAGCTAAAGTTTTGGCTATATGGTGAAAGAGTTGGAAGGAACAAGATTAGAGCTTTGCCAATAAGGAGGATTAGAGAAGAATTATGTGAGTGAATCTCTTGAAACGGACCCAGCATGTGGAAGTATTAATGTCTTATGTGAATTTTCAGGTGAACCAGATGACTCACTCTGTTGAGGTCAGTCAGCTTCTTTCCCCAGTGACCTCACTGTGTCAGTGAGCTCATAAACAATGGTCCATCATATGAAGATTACACATGCTTCAATAAAAAATTGATTGCCTCTCTCCAAGGCTGACCTGGCTCTCCTACCATGACTGAATGCCCAATCACCCAGCAGTAGAAACCAGTAATGAGCTCTCAGTATTATAGGATATAATGAGGAGACCATCCTACCTCGTGGTCGATTATATTGTGTCCCCTCCATTACAGAGTGAACAGTGTTTTGTCCTCACTGGAACAATCAATCTGGATATGGTTTATTTTCTTGGGCCACCATGCTGCTTCTGTTGGTTTAATGTCTTATTTACATCATGTTTTCTCACACAATATTGCTTTTAGTCAAGGAACTCATTTCACAGCAAAATAATTAAGGTCAGTGCTCTTGGGATTCTCTGGTATGCCACAAAACCTTTACCCAGAAGCTTATGGCATAGCAATGATATACAGAATGGATTTACTCTATCAGATGGGAAATAATACCTTTTGATCCTGGGGTGGTGTCTGAACTAGTAACTAATATATGATTCTGTTTCTCCCCAAACTAGAAACACTTAGAAACAGGAGTGAAGTGGGGGTGGTATTTCTCATTATTACACTGAAAGACCAATGCACAAAATTTCCTTCCCAAGTCTCTTACTTTAGACCCTGCTAAATTGAAGGTCTTAGTATTCAGTGGAGAAATATTCCACCAGGGAGACAATTGAACTGGGGGTTGAGACCTTGAGACTGCCATTTGGTCTTTTGGGCTTCTCCTGACAATGGACCAGGAAGCAAAAAAAGAAAAGTTTCCTACGATTTTCTATGATGGAGCTCAGGGATTCCTCTGGAGTGCCTCATAGTATTGTAATATCCTGTGATAAAAGTTAATGGGAGACAACAGCAACCCCATAGAGTTAGAGCTACCAAGCATCAGTCCACTTTGGAATTAAGCTTTAGATTAATTCCACCAGACAAATGACCAGCTGAGAGGCTGTTTGAGTACAAAGGGAATTTGGGGAAAGAAAGTTATCAAAACCAAAGGTAATCTCAGAGGTTGCACTGCCTTTTTAAAAATTTAATTAAGTTAACATACAATAAAATTGACTTTTTTTGTATGTGCAGTTCTAAGGACTATATTGCATATACAGATTTGTGTGACCACCATCACAATCTACATACGATTTCATCACACTCACTCAAATCACCCTTGTGCCATCCTTTTGTAGTCACACTTCCTTACCACCACCCCTAATCCCTGACGATAACAGATTTGATTTCTAAAGTCCTATCTTTTTGAGAATGCTATATAAATGAAATCATACAGTATGCACGCCTTTGAGACTGGCTTCCTTTCTTCAGCATAATGCCTATGAGATTCACCATGTTATAATGCATGTCAATAGTTCATTGCTTTTTATTGCTGAATAGTAATCCCCTAGTTTTTAATATGTAGTGGATTGGTGGTAGTTCACTTTATAATTTATCTGATCGATTTCAGGATATCAAGATGGGATTGTCACTGAGCTAGAAAAGAAATGAACATGACCAAAAGATGGAAGTTTTACTGTAGGAATGAGTGTTTATGTATGTCAAATAGCAAGAGGGTGGACTGCCACAGAAATTGCAGTTTGACTCACCCAATCTGTCCCATTTCTAGTGTGCTTTCCTGAACCAAAGTGTAGAGATAGCTAAAACATTCCCAAGACCCCCTTGTAGCTAGATTCTATATTAAAAATAGGTTTTGCCAAGGAAATGTTCTCACATGAGACTCTGAATAAGTAAGTGAGCAACATGAGATGGCAGCTGCATGAGCGCGGATTAATTCTTCTGGCTGACATGGCAACAGGGGCATTTGATTCTGCTGCTCTAGTAGGTGTGGAGGTTTGAATGTTTTAGTCCTCAGCATCACATGTTCTGAGTGGTATGTGAAGGCTGCAGTAGTTATGTGGGGTGGTAGGATATCACTCCTACCTGTATTTCACCTGGCTGCATAGATCCAAGCTTTGTTCACTGGCACTCCAAAAAATTCTGTAAGGTACCCAACACTGTGTAATAAATCCCTTTCTCCTTTAAAAGGATAAAGTGGATTCTAATACCTACAACTAATCCTTTGTTTCTCAAATTGAGAATTTGGGGATTCCCCTCAAATTCATCTTTGGATAAATTTTAGAAACTATTAAATTAATTGTGTGTCTGAAATATTTGATATGAACAATAAAAAATTAACTGCCCTCATTACGGTGATCACATAATGCGTTTATTCATTCAACACATATTCACTGAGTGCCTATGTTCTAGATCTGGAAATATAGCAATTAAAAGTGGAACCAAAATCTATTTTCATGGTGCTTCCATTTTAGTGAGGAGAAATAGACAAGTAAAATAGGCCACATACAAGATGATGATAGTAGGGAGAACAGTAAAGCAGGGAAAGGAGATAGGGAGTGTCAAGGACTTTAGAAAGGGTAACGAGGAAAGCCCTTACTGGGAAAATGACATTTGAGTGAAGATCCAAAGAAGGAGGAGCATTCTGGGCAGAGAGAACAGCAAATACAAAAGCCCTGAAGTACACTGAAGAAACAAGGAGGCCAGTGTGGCTGGCATGCAGGGAATGTGGTGCCTTTGGATCATAAAGTTAGGTGCAAAGGTACTAACATTTTATGCTAATGATTAGCATACAAATAATTGAGATATGTATGTATATGT
This sequence comes from Pteropus alecto, assembly GCF_000325575.1. Taxonomy (NCBI): domain Eukaryota; kingdom Metazoa; phylum Chordata; class Mammalia; order Chiroptera; family Pteropodidae; genus Pteropus; species Pteropus alecto. The sequence continues at coordinate 3,531,372 of NW_006494610.1, forward strand.
GTATATAGTTCTAATTATTAACAAAATGTAAATACAAAATATAAAAACCATTAGAGAAAACTAATCTCCTGAGAAGGCATTGAAGGCATACCCTCCCATTCCCCATCCCTTTTTGGAGAAATATTGGTGTGAATAACTTAAGAAGAGAACATTTATAAAGAGCTACAAATATACCAATAAGCATGGTCATGCTTTAGTACTCATTATGTACTCATTGCACACCAAGCCTATAATGTAATGTCAGGTATTTCTAAACTCTAATTTGAAGCTAAGAGAGATTAGGTAATGTTCCCAAGATCACAGACAGTAAGCAGTGGAGTTACAGTGTAAAATCCAAGTTTGTCTGACTTCACATTCTTCTTGAAATTTCCACAACCTTTCACAGTAGGTGCAACTCTATATTCAAGTGAAACATTTTCTCTTTTAATTAAAAATGTTTTATTTTAATCCTTGAAGGAAATAGAGAGCAAGGGAGATATATTCCACTGGTGAAAGGCTTTCATGGACTTAGGGAAAGTAAACCAAGATACCCTAATTTAGCCTTTCTTCATATGACCTATTTTCCATTTTTGAATCTTTTTTTTTTTGTTCCTTTGAAAATCTCCATTTATCCTCTCCAGGTCCCCATTCTTCTTCCCCCACAAGTTATTTAAAATATGGTGACCACATAGATGTGTAAAATAAATAATATGACAGAATAGCTTTAGTATCATACTCTTTTTTAATACACCCAGCTTTCTTGTTTTAAAAATGGAACAAATATATATTTTCTATAAACTATTTGGAAATGTGGAAAAGTATACAGAAATGGAAAAATATAATTCATATCATATTATCCAGAAAATACCATTATTAATCATTTGGTCTGTCCTTTCAGTCTTTATTAATATGGATTTTAAAAACCTATTTAAGAACCTATTCTATGTAATAATTTGAACTATTAAATGTTTCAAAAATATAGAAAACCACAGAGGGTAATAAAACTAACTTCCTAAGTGGGTGAGCCCTAGAATCAGACTGCTTGTGTATTATGAAACACCACACTGCCTCTTGATGAGCAACTTATGCCTTTATTTTCTCATCTGTAAAATGAGGATAATAAGAGTACCTATTTCATAGGGCTGTATTCAGGGTGAAATGAAGTATTGCTTGTAAAGCTTTTCTAATAGTGCTGATATCTATTAAGTGCTCAGTAAGTGTTAGCTATTATAATAGCTCAAGTGTTGGCTATTATAATAATTACTACCCCAAATCCCCATTGAAACAATGTTACATTTTGTCATATCTGCTTCAGATATTTCCTTCTTTCCTTCCTCCCTTTCATCCTTCTTTCCTTTCAGAAGTAGAGGTACAAGTGAAGTCACTTTTACACTAATTCCCAATCTCATTCTATTTTCTTTGTTTCTAGACAATTACTTTCCTGAAATTGGTTCAAATCCTTTGTCTGTGTTTTAAACTTTTACTATAGTGGATGTCTCAGTTGTGTATAAATTTTGTCTCATGATTTTCTCCATTTAACTAAAAGCATTTTCAGAAGAATTTTTCTGTCAGACTCTTCATAAAACAATTCTTTGTGTTGGGATAATATACCATTGAATATCATTACTTACTTAACTGTTTTTCTAATATTAGATATTTAGGGCTATGAGTTTTTGTTTGTCCTGCTCGTTTGTTGCTTTCAGTTTTATATCCCATATATGAGTGAAATTATGTGGTTCTCAACTTTTTTTTTGTCTGACTTATTTTGCTTAGTATGATTATATGACGTAGCAATCTCTTTTCTGGGTATCTACCCCCCAAATTTGAAAACACTTATCTATAAAGACATATGCACCTCGATGTTCATTACAGCACTATTTACGGTGGCCAAGACATAGAAACAACCAAAGTGTTCTTCAACAGACGATTGGATAAAGAAAATGTGGTACATATAAACAATGGACTATTACTCAGCCATAAAAAAGATGAAATACTGCCATATGAGATGACTTAAACTTTTTAAACCTTCATAGTTGATCCCAATTCTATTAGGAATTTTCTATTAAAGTACTTGTTGAAAAATTAGACTTTCAAGGTAAAGTTCTTGATCAGATAACCACAAACCATTTGAATAGTCTGCTGTTAGAGTCTAAAATAACAGGTGCAAAGGAAATGTAGAGTATCCTATGTATTTTCCTTTCTCTATAAGTCTGTGTGCTAGTTTTAATTACCTAAAGTCAAGATGTTTTCTATAGGTTATACTCTTAGGAGAAAAATTATTTATTGACAGTAGCAAATTGTCCTACTTGGGAAAATCTGTAATTGTCATTTAATCTAGGTGCCTTGACTGGGACAACCTAAATTTTCACAAGGAAAGAAACTTTTCAATCCATTAGCCATGTTGTTAGATCTCACTTCGATAACTAAAATAATAATATAATTTAACTCAAATTCTGGATGGATTAAAGAATAAAAATACATACAAAAATAAAATAATAACAAAATAAGAAAATGTAGGCATCTGTATGATCTCGCAGAAGTACAGGTGCCTCTAAGCATAAAATGAAGAAATCACAAAAGGAAATGCTGCTATATTTGAGAACATACAAATGTCAATCTTTTATAAAAGTCACCAGAAACAAAATTAAAAGGAAGACTACAAACTGAGAAAAGTTATTTGTGACATATATGGTCAACAAAGGTGTAATACACAAAACTTATAAAGATTGCTTCTAAATTAATGAAAAAAGATGGAACTTCAATAGAAAAATGGCCTGAGAGTGCCAGTGGAATGTTCACAAACACTGACAAGAGAAGGAAATACATAGTCAATAAATATATATGAAAGATTATTCAACATTACTAATTATAAAATACATTTAAAAATACTTATAAGATAAAAATTTTCTCATACCCAAATGGCAAATATCTGAAGTATTATAATCTAGAATAATGTGAAATAGTACTCATAAACTTCTGGGAACAATTGATATGATATAAAAGTTAAAAATGCACATACCATGTGATCCAATGATTTTAATTCTAGAAAGGCATCTAGAAAATTAAAAGGAGATGTGTGCATAGAATATATACTGAGGGCATTCATTCTAAAATTATTTATAAAGTTGAATACTTGAGAAACTGTAATATCCAATAGCAAATTACATAAATTCAAATAGTAGAAGATATACATTTATTGAAGCTGTGTTGTCAGAGACTTTAATGAATTGAAAAAATATTCATGTTGCTAAGGAAAAAATTAAAGTGAGCTATAAGTTATAATTCGAGTTTTTCAGTAGACACGCATTTAAAAGACCAGGAAGGAAATTCTTCAAGACGCTAATACCATTAATAATGTCATCTTTGTGCGGTGGGATCCCTAATAATTTTTATATTTTTCCTGATACTCTCCAATCTTTCCAAAATGTTTACAATAAACATCCATTACTGTTACAATCAGAACACACACTTATGAGAGAGAGGAAGAAGAAAACTTCCACGTTCCATGTGGAGATGTTTATTAAAATGATATTAGAGACAGTGCCACAGGCAAATTAAAGTCAGTTTATAGTGAGTCTGTCAGGTGGATTTCTCCAGGTACTCAATTATTAGAAATTGAGTGCTCCTTTTGAACAGCAGGATAACTCATTCACTCAAAGAATTTTAGACCAAGGAGAGACACTTGAAGTCCCCTACACTGAAGATGGCATCATGTCCATTTTGTTCACTTGGTATCCACCACCCAGTTCAGTATGTTTTTGAATGAAAGAAAAAAATGAAGACTACTCCAGGCATTGTACAGATGGAAAAACTGCTTCCTCCGGAAACAAAAGGGCTTACTTGCCCAAGGTTACACATTATCTCCATGAAATAACAACAACAGCAGGAGTAATTACGGTCACTACCATTAACAACACATACCGCATCTACTGCTTCCAGGCGCTCTTCAAGTGTTTTATGTACATCAATTTAGTTAATCCCCATAAAAACCCTATGGGTTAGGTCTTGTCATGATTTTCATCAAATAAGAAAACTGAGTTATGAGCAGCATCTATATTTCATTCCCCTTTCTTCCCCGCCATTTCACGCAAAGCCTAATTACCTAAAAATTCGATCTGACGCTAGCTAGCTTGGATCCTTAGGGATGTTTCTAGGGAGCATCTGTGTGTTTACACGGGCAGTAGGGAGATTTTAAAGACCCGCCGCCGGAAAACATTGTCTTGCTGTCCTGTATCACTCTGGCTTCATCCCTGGAGCGCCCCTCCTGGTGGGCCACGGGGCCTGGGGATCAGAAACACTACCAAAGGATACCGGCCTTTCCCATCCTCTACAGCGTGATGAGGCTCCCGCCTCCGGCCGCCGCGAAGCCCCTCAGGACCCGCTCGGCTGGGCCACAGCCCCGGCCCGCGCCA
>NW_006494610.1:3536149-3553474 GCF_000325575.1 Pteropus alecto
CCCGCTGTCCTGGAGCCCCGCCTGGCTGTGCTGCTGGGCGCTCGCCGGCTGCCAGGCGGCCTGGGCTGGAAACCTGCCCTCCTCCAGCCGCCCGCTTCCTCCTTGCCAGGAGGTGAGCCGCACCTGGTCCTCCTTCACCTGGAGTTAGCGGGGGAGGGGGAAGGGGGAGCGGAAGATAAGGGGTGAGGTTTGCGCCTTTTACTGTTCTCCGCCGTCTCCTCTTTCCTTCCTGGGAGGACAGGGGTTTTCGTTTGTTTCAAGGGATGAAGTTACCCGCCCCGGGAACCTGGCCGACAGAGGGTGTGTGGCTTTGCTGTCTTTCGGGTGATGCTTTTCTGTTCGCGCTCCTGTGTTTTGAGGGCTCTGAAGGACTTTGCGGCGCCCTTTTTGGAGTGCCAGGCTTGAGTGCCAGGCTTGAGCACCTGGGGCTGAGGGAGAGCTTTCAGCAGGGGGAGGAGACTGGGGAAGCCCCGCCAGTGGGATTTGGAGACCCGTCTCATCACAGCTTTTCCAGAGAGCCAGATAACTGCCACAGAGGGTTTCCCGCTCCTCCCCTCTTCCCACTTTCTCCATTCCCGTCTCTACAAAACCCTTCTTTCGACTCCCTTGCGCTCAACTTCCTGATAAGGCCCTGGAGACAGGCTAAGCTAGTGTGTGTTGTCACTTGGTATCTTTCTGGGAAAATATGGATATGAATTAGGAAGAAAAAGGAGTGTGTACTTAGGGAAGAGGCGGGTTGGTGATCTAGAAAATTAGAAAAGACGGTGAATATGCTCCTTTTGGGAGGTGTTCATCACCTGGCTGAAGGATTGCCACTGTGTATTTTATTGTTTGAGATTATTGTTGGCATACAGCCAAGAAGGATAAATTATGGGCGATGAGATTTTTCTCCTGCTTTTAGGGGAACTGAACTTGTGCCAAAAATTTACAGGGGTGTCACTGGTACTTGTTTTGGGTGTTTATCTTTCCCTTTAGTGTTCCAGAAAGTGCATCTTCTTAATGAAAATCAATGAGGAGAAGGAAGCAACATTCTGACCTACTTTGAGTGATTATGTCAGGGAGGATATGAGGAGTGAATACTGTTTTTAGGAAGATTGCTAGGAATCAGGGTGATGGGTCATTTTAATTTATGTAGCAAAAATAGGCTTAGCTAATAGCCCCTCTGGGAAGAAAGGCCAGACCTTGTTTCTTTGTGTATGATGCTGTCACTTTTGAGTTTTACCCAGGCTTGAATTATAGGATATCTGTGTTCTAGATATCATCCATCATCCATGGATTTCATCTTCCTCTCTCATAGAACGAGTCCAGGGAAGACTGAAATGAAAGAGAATAGATCAAAGACATATGTATAAGCACACAGTAGTGTTGAAATTGGGGAAATCAGGGCAAGATCTCAACAAACAGCTGTATTTAATTCCAGAATTTATTAGTATATTCTTTATATTTTTCAACTTTACCTATCACCTGGGAATAATTCATTCTTCCAGGTTTCTGTAGAAAGCTGATGCTTGGACATTCTCAGACTGAACAGTTGCAATAGGACAGACTTGAAACCCTGCCTTCAGCCTTCAGCCCCAAAAGGCAGAACATATTTCTTTTTTAAAGTGAAAAGTCTTAAGCTTCTTATAACATCAGTTCTTAGTAATGAAGAATCTACTTGAAATGGGTGAAAGTCAGAGACGTTGGGGGCGATGTTTTTGGGTACCATGACTAGGCTGATCCTTTTGATGAGCACATGTTCTACACAAGTACACCTAGAAAGAATGGAGTAAGAGGCTGCAACCTAAGACAGAAATGAGAGGCATAAAGAAGACAGTGGTTCAATTAATTCCAGCTCTTTGTTGCACTTTTAGAAATTGCATGTTTCTCAATCTATTGAGGTCTAAAGTTTGTATTTTCCTCTGCAAATGGGAATAAATAAAATATATAGGAGGATGTTACTGAGCTTTCCTGGAGTTGGCTGTGTTTTTAGAAATGTTGATGCAAGAATCCATTTATATTCTTCCTGGAGACTGACAAACAGTTGTAAGATGATTGACTGGGAGTTAGAGGTTCCTTTGGAAATGATTCTTGGCATCTGGTCTAACCAGCTGAGCTAATTTGTAGAACTGATCATTGTTTCTCTCTGACATTGTTTTTAAGAGGAAAGTGAGAGAGAAGGGTAGTTGTTTTTCCGGCGTCGAGGATAAGGATCTGCTGTGCTTATGGGTAGGAAGATATAGCTTTGGAAATGTGGGCCAAACTCCTGTGAACAAAGTCAAAGCTAAAGTAACTATTTTGTGTCCACTCCTACCCCTTTTATTTCTTTCCACTCTTTATTAACAGAAAAGGAAGCGAATGCTGCCTATAATGGATGGTACCATGTAGTGGAGAGGAGAGAGAGAGCAGTTAAAGTGAGGGTGTCTGAGTATGGGAACTAAAGCCAACTCAGTAATATGAGAGAATGTTGAAGCAGAGTATGGAAAAACCTGCAGGTAATTCTAAACCTCATTCCCCCCAGTAGTTTGAGTCTTTTCTTACTTATCAGTGTTTTCAGAAAAGTAGTCACGTTTAACTAAGTTACATAGACTCTCATTTTCTTGTCTAATTTTAGAGGAAAGCAATGAAAGGAAAAGGATGAGAAGCATAGAAAATTGGCCTGGGAGTAATCTAGTTATGATTGTCAGAGTTCAGAAAAAAAGGCCCTTCAGAACGACAACTGGGTTTTGGGTAAAGTTTCACTTAGATATTTGCAGAGGATTGGACTCTGGGGTAAAACTCATAAAATACAGCTTCTTTTGTCAAAGTCATTGGATTATGGTGTTGAAAAGGGGAGAAAAATGATTACTTTAGAATGCTCCACTGGTGATCAAATCAGCAGGGTAAAAGCATAAGCACAAATAGGAAGGCTATAGTTTGGGAGACAGAAATAAAAATAAAATCAATGTGCCAGCAGTTGAAGGACAATAGGATGTGACTTTGATAAATAATGTTTAAAGAAAAAATATATGATGGCTGAACATATGAAAGTAAAGAATTAATATTCCTCAAACTTTTTTTATGGGGGAACTTAAAAAGGATAGGTATCATCAGGGTTTCTTGACATCTGTTTTTAACTTGTAAAATGATAGTAATAAAAACTGACCTGCCTATTGTTATTTTGAGAATGAGGTGAGATTGCTATAAATTAAAGGAAAAAAAATCTATAAATTTGAGAGTTGATTATTGCTGGATGAGTAGACCTAGATCCTGATATTTCAGGAAGGGTCTACAGTGAGACTTGAAAGGGTCAAAGGTTAGGCTTACCCAAGAATTGATTAGAATGGAATTTTTGACTCTTTGAATTCTAGGACTTAATGGGGTTGCCCCTAGGAAAAAAAGATAAAGGTCCCCAGATGATTCAGAGTTGGAGTAGGTATTAGAAGATAGAATACATGAGAATAGAAAGAACAGAACTAAGTGCATTATGTATGCATTATTTAAATTTGGAAAATTAAATTACAGCATAGCTTGATTCTTAGTTCACTGCTCTAAAATTCTACTTAATGCAATTCTGTTGGTCTCTCTGAAACTTAAGTGAATGATGATTTTTTGGCAACAGTTTTTATTCCACAAACATTTATTGAGCTTTTACTATGTGCCAGGTGAAATATCAGGTGATTTGAAATTACTAATTAAAAAAATAAACTCTAATTGGATAAGGAAGAGACAGATATGTAAACAAACAATTGCAGTGAAGTGATTTGGTGTCATGAGAGAAGAAAGGGGCAGTCAGATACAGTGGCGAGGGTCAGAAAAGGCCTGATAGAGGAAGTGAATGAGACTTGAAAGATGAGTAGGAATATGCCAAACAGACAAGGGTCAGATGTGAGTGTGGGCTAGTTTGGGGAAATGACATTTCTGCTGTAGAGCACATTGAAATAGGGTAGAAATACAAATAATTGATTATAATTAGAGTACACTGTGCCATGAGGAGCTTAATGAAAGAGGAGTCTGAGAGGAAAGCAGAAGCCTGATTATAGGGGACTGTATATATTATGCTAAAAGCTGGTCCTCCTTTGCTAGGTGATGGGGAGCACTAGAAGAATTTAAAATCAGCAGTAATAAAATATGCTTTAGTTTGGCAACAATATGGAAGCCACATTGGAGGGATAGGAAGTAGGGGTAAGACCTGCTAGGAGCAATTGTGATAGTTCAGCTAAAGGGTGACAGACTCAATGAATAGCAATGAAAATGGTAAAGAGTGCAAGATGTTAGAAGATAGAATTGACAGTTGATGTGAGGGTGAGAGAATGAAAGGTTCTGGTTTGATTAGAGGATGATGCCTCTAACCTCAATGAAGATGAATGTGAGGAAGAGATACGGAGTTTGTTTTTGGAGAGTTTGGCTTTCAGAGAGTTTTTAAGTAGGCAGTTGTGTCTTAGGCTGTGTTGCTCAGGGGCCTGGTCTGGGATGGTGTGGAAATATGAGAAGCACTTGAAGGAATGAAAGGCATTGTTGAAACTGCTGGATTGGATGAGATCATTCAGAGAGTGAGAACAAAGAAGATGAAAGATAGGACTAGGGTTTTACTAACATTAGAGGGGGCAGAAATGAAGGTTTCCACAAAAGAGACATGTAAGTAATGGCTGGTATAAGGGAAATGTGACAGCATAGAGTTATGAGGAAAGGGAGAAACGCCTTTGAAGAAGAAAGGGATTGTGGTTTCAGTTGCCCAAAGAAATTCAAATAAGATGAGGACTGAAAAGAGAAAATTGAATTTGACAGTTTGGTCACTGGTGCTCAATGCCAGAGTGGTTCATGTGGTGTGTTAGAGATGGGTTGAGTGTTAACTGGGAGGTGAGGCAGAGGTGATAGAATAGAATTTTATTACGTAGCCTTCCTAGATTTTATAAGAGATCAAGTCTTCCAAGTCCACATAAATCAGAAAACTTATAAATGACCTTATTGTCTTAGCAGGCTTTGATAGGTACAGTTGAAAACTGTCCTTTCTGCAGGAAGAATCTGAATGTCATGGGCTGTGGATGAGGGTGTCAGATTCGAAAGCCACACTGTTACTGAAGGAGTTAGGACTCAACTTCTGTTTTTAAGCAGTTAACATCTTGCCTGCAGTGCTTGTGGAGGTGAATTTTCCATTTCGCGTTCTTATGCTCAGAGCCATTTCTCATGTTTTAGGCAAATGTGAGCAAGTATTCACACCATCAATATTTACAATGTAAAACTAAGAGTTGACAGATCTGTGAAGTGTCATATTTTAGCACAAGGGATGGAAATAGCAGAGTGTAGTATAGAGTGGCACGTTTTCCTGTCTTAGTGTATTCTTCAGCAGTGTCTTGGATCTTACAATAATTCTTTATTGTTAGAAAACACCAGTCAAATTTTGGTTGTCTTTTCCTTTCCCCTGAAGGAAATACTTGTCCTTTTTTGTCTTTTTAAATCTAAGTTATACATAACATTTCAATATTAATTCCCATCTTTATTGTATACTTAGGTACCAGTTAGTAGCAGTAAAATGATGAATAAAGCATATGGCCCCTGCCCACAGAGTTTTTTTTAATCTCATGGGAGCAGAATCAAAACAATGCCACATATCACATAGTTACATTTGCCATACTGCTATGATGGAAAATGACTGTGCAGTGGAAGTGTATAGCTTTTCTATTATGGCGGTGGTAGTGGGGGAAGCGGGTGGTCCCGAGGGAAAGACATTTAAGCTAAGACCCAAAGGATGAGTAGGAGTTTGTCGAATGAAGGTCATGGGTAATGGTGATAGAACATCTCAGAGAAAGCCTTCTGGCCTAGATCAATTGCCATACCTCCTTTAACTCTTCCTGGAGTATTAAACACCAGTGATCTTTTCTCTGGATTCATCTCAGCCATTATTTACTCTTAGGCGTGCATATGCTGTTTGACGAATATTTTGCACACACAGGGCCACCCTGTATAGATGGGCCAGTTGTACCCTGTACAGGGCACCCAGCTGTGGAAGCATGTAATAGCTAGGATCCATCCAGTGGTCAGTGTGCCCAGCCAGCTGCCCTGGCACAGGACTGCATTCATCCAGAAGAAAGAGTTTCTTTTTTCCTATTCATATACCCAGAGGGAGCACCATTTTCTAAGTCATACAAAGGTGCCATATGTTTTACTAGAGGCTCTAAACACTTACAATCCAAGTACACGATTAGCTTACCGAGGGCATGAGTTTCATCTTATTCAGCAAACAGTGATTAAATATCTTTTTGTTTAAGGCACGTTAGGAGTTTTAGAAGCGATTTAGATATAAGTCCTCTTCTCTGGGAGCATTAATCACTGCCTTGAAAACACTTTATAGTAGAGTGGATGGCTTCCACTTTTTCAGTTATAAAAAGGAAGTGATCTTTATAATGTATTTAATCCTAATTGACATCTTCTCTCAGTTGTACTAGATTTAGGACTCTGAAATAAAAACCCAGTGATCAGAATATACTGAAGTTTATTTTCAACTCAGTTTACAGATCTGGAGTTCAAGATGTCACTTATTACTTATTCAAAGCTTCTTTTTTATAGGCTTTTTTTTCTCTAGGTCAGTGGTTCCTAAAGTGTGATCCTAGGATTAGCAGTGTCAACATTACCTAGGAACTTAGAAATACAAGTTCTTGGGCCCTGCACACATCCCACTAAGTTAGAAACCTGACTGTTTTATAACCAGCTCTCCAGGGATTAGACGCTCCCTGAAGTTGGAGAACCACTGCTTAGGTATAAAGTGAGGAATACAATTTAGTTATCTGAAATCCCGGAACCTGGATTTCATTTTTTCGTTGTTAAAATTTCTTCACCTGTAACCCTTACTTCCTACTTCTGCAGGGCATCTTAGACACTCTTAAAATAATTACACCAAGTAGTATAAGCTCCTCTCAATACTTTGAAGTGCATCAGCAAGCATTTCTAAACTATTTTCTCTACACCAGGTACTAGGCAAGATACCGATGACAGAATGCAAAGGATATTGTCATCCCTCTCTAAAAGCTTATATCCTGATGGAAGAAGCAAGCATGGAAATTACTAAGTACCTCTCTCTGAGATAGACATTAAAATAGAAAAATATGGTAATATTAAGAGGTAATGGCAAAATGGTAAAAACATAGTAATAATAATATAAACCTTCTTGGTAAATATTTCCTGATGTTTGTTACTTATGGGAAAAGAGTGTTGATTACATTTTGCAAAGTCTCTTCTTGTTATAGTAGAAGTAGTACCCAGGGTAATCAGAAACTTATTCAGATCTGAGCACTGCCACCGATTTGTGTGACCTTGAGCAAATCAACCTCTTTGAGTCTTTCTGTCTGCAAATGGAGATAGTAACTTCTACCTTTTCCGCATTATAGAGTTGCTGTGAGGGTCAAGCTAATGCATTAAAAAATGCTTTATAAATTTTAATGCCATACTAGTTATTAGTTATTATTCTTGTATAAGTTAAGAACAGTGTTCCTAAGGAGACGGAAGTGTGAAAGGACTGGGATGTGGATAGGAAAATTTGTTTACTTATAATAGTATTTTATAGGAGTATTATTTCTAATTATGAAAGTTGTGCATTGTGAAAATTTTAGGAAAAGAAGGTATAAGAAAAATATCAGCTCTAAGTCTTCTACTTAGTGATATCTAGTATTAATGTTTTAGCACATTTCCTACACACACATATATATATATATTTCCTTTTTAAAAGCTGAAAATGAGCTCATATTGTATGTAGAAGTTATAACTTTTCCTCTCTTGTTATAAGCATTTCCAAATGACATGAACACTTATTTACAAATATTTTAATATGTAACATATTGCGAAATATAGCATCATTTGAATGTCTGCCATTGTTTACTTATGAGCCATTTGCCAAATCCAGCTATCATCACTCACGTTTACCTGCCTTATCAGAAACATCAGGCCCAACTGATTGCTCTGTCACCACTGAAATGTTTACTTGGCTTCAAGCACTCCTCGCTCTCATGGTTTTTCTCTTACTCCACTGCGATCCTCTTGGTCTTTTCAGGTTTCTCCTCGTCACCCTAACTTCTTTACATTGGGGCATTCCAGGCCCTAATCCTTGGGCTTCTTGTCTTTTTTGTCATCCTTGAACTCTTGGTGACGTCATCCAGTGTCTTGGCTTTAGATACCACCTACACACGGACAGCTCTCAACTCTATATATCTCTTGGTCAACACTGAAAATTGTTATTTATTAATCGTTACTAAACTGATGTTGGAAAATGCTATCTCATTGGTGTAGTTTACATTTCTTTAATCACTACTGAGGGTCAATATTTTTCATGTCACTTAGCTTTTTGTATTTCATTTTTTGTGGAATTTTCTGTTTAGGTGTTTTCACTTATCACTTTCTTTACATATATGAGCTCTTCATATAGTATGGATAAGATTTATATATAGCGAAAATATATTTCTCTAGATTTGTTTTTGTCTACATGTTTTGAGACAAAATAAATACTCAGAGAAAGCAATTATTTAGATAGTAAAAATTATATGGAATTACTTCCCTTGCATCAAAATAGGAATAAATTTTAACTTTTAAAAACTGATGTTTGGTACATAGTATCTTATTAAATTCCTACATTATATGAAGTTTTTCATGTGTTCGGCTGCAAAGTGAACAAGAATTCTTGGGCTTGGATTGACAGTCCTTGTTCTAAGAATGTATTTTTGAAATTTCAAGACAGCCTTACTTAATTCTGCTACTTCCTTTTCAGTGGCCATTCACATGTTTGTTTAGCTAGCATTTAATGATTTCATATCATTCATTTTTCTCATAGGAAAATGAATAATATATAAGTCTGTGATTATAGTACAGATGAGTTAAATGCTGTAATGGAGTTATGCACGGGGTTATCTAGAAGTACAGAGAAGGGGCAACTAAATCAGTCTAAGGAGACGTAGTCTCAAAGAAAGTGCTGTTTGAGCTGAGTTTTGAAAGATTTCTAGAACTGCTTTACAGGATACACAGAGGCCAGCATATCTCAGTCAAAGAAAGTAGGTTGTATAACTGCACAGAGGGATTAAATCACATGACAGTTCACTCAAGGGCTAAAGTAAAGGCACATGGGAAGGAGTGGCAAGAGATAACTAGATTATGAAGAAGGCAGAGATTGAGGGTCTTGTGAGGAAAGCTGTGGGGAGCCATTGACATCAAATTAGACATTATCTGTTCGTGAGTGGTGGAAGATAAAAGGGGCATCATATTGGAGGCAGGAATATCAGTTAGGAGACTATTGCCCCTCTCATGAGGAGAAAAATGAAGAGCTAAGCAAATGACTGAATGATGGGAGAGGTGAGGAGATGGATTTGACAGCTGAGTGATATATTTCGGTGTACCGCAGTTTCTAGGTTATTCACCTTGGACTACTGGGTAGATGCTCTGCCTTTCATTGAGACTGAAAATTTAGGAGGAGGAGGAAGTGGCTGGAAGAAAGAGGGTGAGTTCATCATTGGCATCCTTAGTTTATAGTGCCCAAGGGACGTTCAAACAGTACTCTCCTAGAGACAGTTCGATGTGTGGGAGTGTAACCAAGAGATAACTTGGGAGCCATGAGCACATATGAGATAATTGAAGCCATTGGTATTGATGAAGTCATTTAGGCACTGAACACATAGCAAGAGCAGTGGGTTGAGGAGAGAGCTCAGGGAAATGCCAGTATTTAAGAAGCAAGCAGAATGAGAAGTGATTTGAGAATGAAACTGAAAAGGCACAGCCAGGAGAGTGATAGCACAGAAACTGGCTGAGGGTAAATGGGGTAGGTGACCAGTCAATCTGGAATATGACAGACATGTAATTCTTGTTGTTTGGGAAGGCATTCGAAATGTCATATTCTTGTGGAGAAGATGCAGAAGTATAGGCTGAACGATGGTATAACTAGGCAGATTCTTGGCTATTTATACAAATGTACTCTCATGTTATTAATTTAAGGAATTGATGCAAAGCTGGACGAAGGTGTCCAGTGTAATACCTTTGGTCATAGTATCTAATCTCTGTTTTGTTACTATTTTACTTTTACTATTTTAATAAATGCTTTGGTTTTGAGAAGACTTAACCAAATTTTGTGAAGTCAGAAAGCTGGGCAAGGTGCCTAATGAGTTGGAAAGCAGAACTGGGATTCAAATGATGTTCAAAGGCTACAATAATGGGCAAACATAATTGTTTTAAATATAGACTGTCCTTTTTGGTTTTGAAATTTAGATGTTCAAGCATAGGATGTGGAAATCTTGCTTAAAAGTATTTTTAAATCCACAGATGTCATGTGGCTGCTAAAAGCAATGATGGGGTGAGGTGATTTCTTAGGCCTTATTAATATGAATAGAGCAGTTGGCTCATAGAAGGTAACATTTAACTTAGGTTATTAATTCAACTTAGGTGCAATATTTGATGAGAGACACTGAAATAGATGTTGGCTTGAGGTATGAATTAGGAAGATGATCTATTTGAAAAGTGTGTCCAAATAATTGAGGACTGGTCAAAGGAATTGAGGATGTTTAGCTCAGAGAAGACATAAGGAGGCCATGATAGTGAGCTTCACATGTTAAGTGCAGTCATGTATAAGAGGTGCTGGTATAATGTTCATTTAGAGATCAAGATTAGGATTGTGGATAATAGAGGAAAGCAGAATTTAGTTCATCCAAGAAGATGTTTTATGTCTATATAGCCATGCACTGTTTCTTTGAACTCTGAAAGTTGTAGAGTTCCTGTTTTGGACAAACTGTTGGTCTGGGTCATATCTATGGGTACCATGAGTTCTGGTTTACTGCACTGTGCCTATATTACTGTGGTGGATTTAAGAGGATGTTCAATAAATGTATATATACATTTTTACTGTAACAGGTGAGAAGAGAAGTTTATCCTTGGTGCTTTAGTACTAGGACACATTATTTCTTAATGTCTCATCCTTGGCACTGTATTTTAAGATTGCTACAGCATAAACATAAAACAGTGCCCTTTGATGTTTAATCTAACACCCTTAAAAGAGAGTGGAAAGAACTGGCCATTTGAAATGTAAGTTTAATGCAGACTTCTATGTAATAATTCTTTGGCGTATCAGTAATGCATACTAGGTGACAATTCGAACCAAAATAACAGTTAGATGCTTAATCAGAACTGATTTTGGTATGCTAGGGAAGTACTTCCCTATCTAAAGAGCAGACAAATATTAACATTTTTTGCTCATTTTTTTTATGATTTCATCTTTTACATTTGACCTTTTAAAAATTAAAAGCAATATATGTGCATTTGAGTAAAATGAAGCAATAAAAACACCTGTAATCCCACTAAATAAGCACCTATAATCCCACCAAATAACCCCACTCTTAACATCTTTGCATTTGTAATAGGAATAATAAATAAAAAGAACAATATCCAAGTATAATTTTAAGGCATTTCATGTATCGACTCACTCATCGTCCAAACGCTAAGGAGCTCAGTCCTAATATTTCCAGTGTGGTTAAGGTTAAATACCTTGCGAGCCCGGCTGCTGCCCCAGTGCCTACTCTCTTAACTGTTAGGCTATACTGCCTCTGTCATATATATCAAGTATCTTTACATATATTTCATTATGAATATACATGCATGTTTACAGAATGGGAATATTCTGTCTGTACAGTTTAGTAATATACTATTTTTAGTATTTAATAATGTTCTGTGAATTTATTCCCATATTTTGACTACTCTAGAATTTTATTCTGTGCTTGATGTAAGGTAAGCCTTTGACTTTATTTTCTGAATAGCCAGTTTTAAAAAATAGTATTTTGAACAATCCATACATAATTCATTCTTCCTCCATTGATTTGTTTCTATACCATCTACTGTGGGGGTGTATAGTATGTATATGTGTGTGTGTGTGTGTGTGTGTGTGTGTGTATACACACATACATATATATGTATATATATATGTATGTGTGTATATATATATAAAATACATAAAACCTATTGTTTTATATAATATATAGTATATTATATATATATACACAAACATTGATTTATTTTTGGGCTACTTTCTAAACTATTGATTTTTATTGTACCCAAATTGCACACAGAGTTTCATAATTTTCTTTCATTCAGAGATTTTTTTTTAGCTCTTCTCACTCCATTTAGTCTTCTTGTTCAACTTTATAAAAATTAAAAAATCTCAGGAATTTTATCTTGAATTCTATTAAATCTCTTCATTTATTTGGAAAAAATATACTCTTTATAGTATTATCTTCACATTTGAAGGCAGTCTACTTCAGTGTTTGAGGCACTCTGTTTCTCACTTGTACAGTCTTTGTATTCCTAAGTACTTTTTGTTACTGTTTTCTGTGATAGAAAATTTTACCCTTTTACCAGTTTACCTTTTAATTGATTTTTTCCTTGATATTTGAAAAACCATTGGTTTTTGGAAATTAATGTATATCTAGTCTATTATAGAGCAGTCTTATTAATTCTTCGATTTTCTTGATAACAAGTATCATTTTTTGAGTAAATGTGTAAAAAACTTTACTTATATTAACATTAATCCTAACAGCAATCCATACCTCTGCTTTTAGAGATGAGGAAACTAAAGCTCAAAGGCAATTAATAACTTGCAAAAGATGCAAAGTTAGTGAGCCATAGCCTGGGATATATTTGTCTCCAGAGACTGTACGTTCCACCGAACCCCACTGCCTCCCACTCTGCCTGCACAGAACTGGTCTATACTTTCAGCTCTCTACGGCTGCTTCTAAGAGGCTGTGTATTAAACTTTATTAAGTTCACCAAGCAGCTACTTATAATTTTTTTCTCTTTTTGTCAATTATTTTTATATTATTCCTTTTTCTCAACAGAGTATTCCTTTTCTCACATGTTTCAGAAACCTGTCATTTTCTCTAAGGTTGACATTAGTGTTCCACATGTTTTAACAAGGAGATCTCTCTGTGCTGCTCTGTGTTACCTACATACAGGTATGTGGGTGGCTGTGACCACTGGTCTTCTCTCGAAGATGTAGTGTCTGTGCAGAGTCCCTTGTCCAATTTCTGTTGTCTGGCAAACTTTCTTCCCATGCTGTACTCATCAACCAAGGGGACCTCATTCTGTCTTTATTAGATCTTGATTAAGAGAATTTATTTCTTTTTAGAAAAATTTGTTTTAGAATTTTAAAGAAGCAGAGCTGTTTGTGGTTCTTCAGGGTAAGCAGCACATGACATGACAGGTACTGGGCTTAAGGCATGTTCTGCCTCTGTTTTGACCAGTGCAGTTCTGGGATTAAAGAGTGGAGATGAAGAGAGAAACTGAGTGAGGGGTGTTAGTCCAGAAGCCTATAAAACTTTAAAAATGAAAGGTTAAACCCTGTTGGAAAAAGTATATCCAGGACAATTCTGAATAAAAATGGAAGGACCACATTTCTGTCATTTTACCACAATTATTTTAATGTTTTTTTTCTTCCTTATTCTTCTTTGAAGACTTATATCACCGTTATATGGGCCATGCATTGTTCTAAATGTTTTAGATATATTAACCTATTTTAAAACAATCATTTATTATTAGTCCATTCATTGTTCATATGTAAATGATATTGCTTTGAAGTGTTATTCAGATACTTTATGGAAAGGTTAAACAATTGCCTCAATCTTTTTAAACTTTTTTGATGATTAAGTAGGGTCCAGTAAACTACATATGTTTGAAGTGAACAATTTGATCAGTTTTAATATATTGTATGCATTCATGAAACCATCACAATAATCAAGATAGTCATGTCCAATACCCCCAAAGTTTTCTTGTTTCCCCTTTGTAATCCAACCCTTCCTCCACCATGTCCCCAGGCGGCCACTGATCTGTTTTCTGTCACTACAAATTTAGTTGCCTTTTCTAGAGTTTTATGTAAATGGAATCACATGGCATACACTCTTTTTTCCCTTTTTATCTTTTTGGTCTGGCTTTTTTTCACTTAGCATAATGATTTTGAGATTGATTCACATTGTGGTGTACTCAGTAATTTGTCCCTTTTTATTGCTGAGTAGCATTCCTTTTGACTCTACCATATACACCTATCTATTTATAACACAATCTAGTTCTAATCATAGTACTTGCGATTCTTCAGCTTCAATATGATAATGTAATCTAGGAATATCAAGAACTCATTAGTGAGCTCTCCAGATGGATTGTCTATAAAGTTCAGCAGCAGTAGCCTAAAATATAAATGTAAAAGGGACTCTTGGCATTCTGAGATATTCTGGGAAGTAATTTAGTTCTCTGTTTCACTCAGTATTTAGTGCTATTTCAGATAAATCTTGATTTTTTAAAGAGCTAATCATTCAGTTAGTCAGTTACATATGCTTGTTGTTGGGACGACTTCCACTTGTCCGCCTGCCTTTGCATCATTTCATCATTGGTTAAAGAATGCATGTCTCTCAGTGCAGGTGAGGAGAGTGGATCTCCCACTGCTCAGTTGGAGGCTAACGTGGAGGCTTTTTTTAGTTCATGGTGATGAGTGTGTACTATCTGGATAATGAGAGCAGTCTTTATGTTCATCTGGAAGGACAATTAAATATGTTCATTACTGGTTGAAATTATATTTCTTTTTTTTTTTTATTGTGGGAGGTGATGGGAATTTGGTTGACTAACATGTTTGCATTTAGAACCAGGTAAGAACTCTTTTAGACTAATAGTGGTTCTGCAAATTTGTAGGACTTTTTTTTTTTTTCCTTTGGAAAGACAGAAGGTACTAATAAGAACTATGACTGTGAGACTGGCTGACATGTCCTATTTAGGTTTATTTCTTCTGTAGCAGTAAGTGATGACTTTGACAAGACAAGGAGAATGAATGTGACTCGCTTGCATTCATAGTACTGAGTTCTGCATTCTTTATGATGGACACAGATAAAGGCAGTCCTTAACCTGACCTTTTCAGCAATGACTTTTTTCTGACTTTCCCTTCAAAACCTTTACTTTTATTTCTTAATTTTTTTTTAGTCTCATTTCAACTCAATTGTAGTCTAGCTTTTATCCCAATCATTTTCCTAAATCTCTTGTTATGGTTAGTGATCATCTCCTAATTGCCAGTGGTTTGTTTAATCTTCATTCCACTTCATTTCTATGCAGCAATTAACCCTGTTTTCAGCAACCCTGTTGCTTTTTGAGACATTGAAATTTTACATAACTCAAATTTATATTATTTCTTTAGCTGGCCATGCTAATATTACTTTTTTGTAAATGTCGATTATCCTAGGTTTTTGCTTTTGGTTTTCTCTTGCTTTGTACATGTCCTCTCCGACTCTTAGCCATATTTTTCTTTATTAATTTTTATATTTTTGTAAATAGATATAGTACATGCTTATTATAAAAAATATGCATAATTCGAACAAGCAAAAAAGATAGAAATCCCCTGCAATCCCACTAGGGAGAAGCACTGTTAACAGTTTTCATCTGACAGCTTGTCTTACTTACGATCTTTGTTTAAATGATTCTTAAAACCAGCCTCGTGATTCACCATCAAGTTCCAAAAGCACATTTACAACTCCTTAAAAGACACCTCTAGTTGAGTGTGCTGGACTCCTTCAAATTAAATACATCCTGAACAAAATTTGTTATCTTCTCCATTTGAAACTATTTTTTTTAATGCTTTTGTTTTTGATTGGTTACTAGTGGTTGACTTGTTTTAATTAGTCTTCTTCCTTCTCATCTCTAAACTATACATGGATCCAGTCAGTCATAAAATAAGTCATTTTAACAGGGTATCCAAGGTCCTTTATCATGTGGTTTCAGGTGACCTTTTTAGCTTTCTCTTTATGCCCTTGACTGTCTTCCATTTCACTCTTCTTATTTAGCAGTCTAACCACAATTTTCAGTTTCCAGAGATTATCATACTTTCCCATCCTTACATGCTTCACTCATGGTCACATCTGAAAAACCATTTTCTTTCTCTCCTTGATACAGCTAACCTTTAATTATTACTCAAGACCTGGATTCCATGTCCTTATTTGTGGATGAGATAAACCCTGCCCAGACAGAATGAGTCTGGGGCAAACACTTTCTACATTTGCTTTGATTTGTCCTGACTAGAAAAGAAGCCCAAATGAAAGGGCTCGTTAAGGTTGTTTTTAAATGTATAAAAAGCTATCTTTAGAGAATGAACTTCAGGAATCTTTCAGATAGCAGACCTGGGACCAATGAATGGTTGTTGTAGTTAGGAAGATCTTTTCTCAGATTAATAATGAACTGTACCCTTTAAAGATATGCAGCAATGGAAAAGACTTCCTTTATAAACCGGTTAGTTCTTCATCAATAGAAGTATACAGGCAAAGACTAAATGACCATTTCTAATGATTCATTCATTTAATCAACATTATTAATCTCTTTGCCAATCTCTGTGCCAGAGATAAGATGAAAAAAAGTCCTTTTCTTTAAGGGGCTTACAATATGATGTGGTAGTTCTCAACCTGGCTATACATTAGAATCACACACCAATAATTTATTTCTAATTTAGGAATATCTGAGGTCAGGGTCCAAGAAACAGATTCCAGTGTGCAGCCAGGGTTAACAGTCACTTGTCTAATGGTTATTTTTCAAAGTGCTATTTATTTCACACCTACTCTATGCCAGATCATGTGATATTCACTTATTCTTTAAACAAATATTTATTCAGGCCCTCTTTTGTGTTTGTCCCTGATCTTGGTACCTGGAATACATCAGTGAACAAAAACAAAGTTCCTGCTCTTACAGTGTTTATAAAATGGTAGACTATAGACATTATATAATTACATGATAGGTGGTGATAAGTCTAAGAAGAAAAATAAGGGAGGTGATGAGACAAGGAGGTGTCTATCTCAGTAGTTAGGAAAAGGCTTTCGATGCTGTGACACTTGAGCAGTGCTTGAATAGAGAGGGCTCAAGCCATGCAGTCACCTGGAGAAGGGGCTTCTGGGCACATGGAGTAGCAAGAGCAAAGGCCTTAAGATGAGCATACGTTTGGCATGTTCAAAGAAGAGTGACCCACTGTGGCTGGAGTAGAGTGAATGAGGGGGGATATTACAGGAGGTACGAACATAGAGGTCACAGGTGGACGGCTTGTGGCAGATCCCATCGCACCTTTAAGGGTGTGTTAAAGACTTTGACTTTTATTCTGAATGAGATGAGAGCCATGGGGAGTTTTTAGCACAGAAGTAACATGGTATGATTAATATGTTAAAAGATCAATCTGGCTACTATGTGGAAAATAAATGCCGAAGATATGGGTGAAAATATGAGTTAGGTTATTACATTAATCTAGATGAGGCATTATGACAGTTTAGATTAAAATTTTAGGGGTGGAGTGATGAGAAGCAATTGGATTATGTATACATTTTGTATATAAAATATATTTAT
>NW_006494610.1:3553516-3594109 GCF_000325575.1 Pteropus alecto
GGTCAAGTGCTGGAGCTCATCAGGAGTGTAAGGAGAGCTGAAGGAGGAGAATGGTCTTCCAGAGGCCGAATGAAGAAAGAGTTGAAGGAGAAGAGAAGGAAGAACTGAATCTTGTTTGTTTAGCTCTAGTGAGAGGAATGCTGAGAATTGATGGTTGGATTTTGTGAAGGTGGAGGTAGAGGCAAAAACCTGATTAGAGTGGGTTCAGGAAAGAATGAAAAGAAAGGTAGACACAGTGAGAATAGGCAATTGTGAGGAGTTTTGCTAGTAAGGAAAAAGAGAAAAGTGGCAGGAACCGAACAGGGAAGTGCAAATATTTATTGGTAATGCTTAACAAATTTTAATTCAAGGTTCCTTCCAAATACAAGGTTTCCTTCTATGATTAGTGACTCTAGTTTTATTTTTTATTTATAATATCTTGTTTAAGAATTTCTTAAGATGAGGTATAACACTTATAGTGTTCTATCCTGTTTAATTTGAGCCCTTTTTTTTTTTTTAATCAAACTCAGCCATTATATCACATGACTATTTCTCCTCTTTAGTTTTGGGTATTTTTTTGTATTAGTTTTCTAGGACTGCCAAACTAAATATTACCTTTGGAGGCTGGAAGTCCAAAATAAAGGTATCAGCAGGATCAGTTCCTTTTGTGGAAGAACCTATTCTGCACCTCTCCCTTCGGCTTATGGTTGGCCATCTTCTCCCTGTCTTGACTGTGTCTTCCCTCTCTGCCTGTCTCTGTTCCAAACTTCCCCTCTTTAGTTGGACCATAGTCGTTGGGCCCACACTAATGACCTCATTTTAACTTGATTACTTTTGTAGGGATTCTATTTCCAAATAAGATCACATTCTGAGATACTGTGGATTTGGACTTTGACTTATGGATTTTGTGTGGGAGGACATAACACCTTTACTTTTCCAAAGGCCCATTTCTGAAGTTTTATTCTAATCACATTTAAAATTTTCTGCTTGGTCGAATTTAAACATAGTTATTGGTTACTTAATCTAGTCATTTTGGTGACTTTAGGTGTCACTTTAGAGGATTTGGGCCAGGAGGTAGATTTTCTGATGTAAAATGAACACTTGCTGAATTGGACCTTCAATGAACTGCCTTTTTGAAAAGAAATATAAAATGAATTAGAGAGGTGGTTTCTCAATAGTTTATGTTAACATGAGGTCAGACTTTTCTTAGACTTCTCATTTACTCTCATGTTTAAAGTGGTAGAACAGGTAAGCTAGTAGATGCAAACCCAACCTTGGAAAGAAGAGTTAAATAAAAGTGACTTCTTTAAGAAAATGCCTCCCTTAAATATATGTATCATTTTCCTGGTTGTATCATCTCCCTGGTTTTATCAAGAGGGCAGAACAGCCTGGTTCTAAATGTAGGCCAACATCTGATCCCATAATATATCACTCTATTCCAGAGAGAAATTAGTTGTTTATTATAAGAAGTTTTGTTGTTGTACTAAGAAGAGCATTATAGAGAGTGGCTCATATCCTGTGATCCGAGGAAATGCTTCCAGCAAATTTCTGGCTATCCTGTTCTCTCTAAACAGTTGCCTCTTTTCTAGCGTCAGGTTTTATTTGGAATATAGGCCATTAAGACGTATCCTCGTAAAACAGTTTGTAACTGTAATGGATTCTATTTAAAACCTGTTAAAATACTGATCGTAACTAACAATAGAAGTTGTCGGCACACAGACCCATTATCTCTAAGTTCTTAGCTCAGTAAGGGAGAAAAATGTAAATTTAATCGTGGAATAGTAAATATTTTTTGTGGTCTTATTACTCCCTTATAGTATAAAGGCAGAAACAATCCTTTAAAATGAAGAAAACATCTGTGTTGAAAATTAATACTTAATAGAATACTTAAATAGAATACTTATTTGGATATTTTTTCAAATTGCTTTTTGGCTTAGAAACCTAATCTTTGGCAATGCCCTTAAATAGCCACTGGATGAATCTCTTGGAGACAGCCTTGATTTTTTTTAACTTTGTATATTTGGTTTAAATAATTTAAAAAATTCTTGTTATTTAACTTTAAACATTAAAAGAAAACTGAATAAGAAAGCTAATTTTTTTTTTCTAGGTTAAAAGAACAGCAAACATATCCTCAGTGGGTTTTCCACAGAGTAAGCCTGGCAGTAGTTCAGATACTAACCATATTAAAGCAGACAGTTTGTTATAGTGGATTCCTATCCTGGCTCCAGATTTGATATTCTTCTGCGATCATGAAATCACAATCCTTCCATCTTCTCTTTTACTTTCACATGTTCAGTGACTCTGGAAACGCATCTTTTCTTAGTGATTTCTCAGTGACTATACTGATGATATACAAAGAGCATATGGAAGCAGATATATGCGTAGGTCTTGATTTTATGTTTTGGTAGACTGGTTTATTTAAGCAAATACAACAGGAGAACATGTTTGTTTAAGGTTTTCCTTGTACCAGCTGCCACTGCTTCTTTTTCCTAGGCTGGCCTGCCAGAAATGTACACCTTTATTCCTATACTATTTGACAAAAATTTCCAGTTTACAGTTTTATTTAGTGAATTAATTAGCTCCTTGAAAAATGTGATACATGTCCAACATGTATATTTTAAGAATGTTAAGGATTTTTGAAGAATTGTGCTCAAATTTGATTTTGTTCGAAATGATATGTTTTTAATTTATTAAAATTATTTAATGATAGAGATTTAATGTTTTTTAAATATTATTCATAGAAACAGCCTTAAGTTATAATAGTTTAAAAGCATACTGTCTAATTTTAATTATTCAGAAGAAAAGCTTTATTTTTATTTTAAATTTTTTTGGAGATCAGTAATGAGTTGAAAGAGAGGTAATGTTCAATTGGATATGTATGTGCCAGAGTGGGGTGAAATGGGTGTTGACCAGAGAGAGTCAAGAGACCCAGTTATGGACTTTCTTGTGGCTAATTGGCTATGTGACCTCGGGTAACTTGCTTTCTCTTGGACTCAATCTTCTCATTTGGAAAAGAAAGAGATTGATTGGTTTAGGTAATCTGTAAAGTCTTTTCTAACATCAACACTTTATGACTTTCTTCTAGTTTTATATTTTTTTAGGGAAATGGGTTATGTCTTAGCTTCTTGTTGG
This sequence comes from Pteropus alecto, assembly GCF_000325575.1. Lineage (NCBI taxonomy): Eukaryota > Metazoa > Chordata > Mammalia > Chiroptera > Pteropodidae > Pteropus > Pteropus alecto. Next base: position 3,556,628 of record NW_006494610.1, read on the forward strand.
ATGCATTTGACTGAATGTGTAAGTTTTCATGTCCAGTATGTTCATACTGGGCAGGTACTCATAACTTGATAGTTTTAGAAAATAAGCATTGTGTATAAATAGTCCACGAGAAAGATTGGTGAATCTGGTCTATGCTACTTTTGTTTGACACACACACATATATTTGTATTTTTTACCAGGAGATGTCTGGTTCTATAATTTCATTTAGTCCCCTAAGTCAATTGAATTGAGACATTTTGCATGATATGCTTAATATTCCTTAAGACAAAGTTATGGGGCCATAGGAATAGGAGGTCTTGGCCTTCTATAATTCTGCTTTGGGTTATAGGATGATACAGAATAAGGAGGACTCAATGTGTTAGTGGTAAATTACATCCATGACAGCCAAGAATTTTTTCCTGTAGGAAAATACTCACAGGTTAGTGACATAAGGCAGGTCTGGGTAAACTTTGCTTTTCATTTGAATCCTCTCTTAGATGATTTACTGACTTGTGGCCTTAAGTCAACTGCCGAGACTTTGTTTTCTCATTTGAAAAAGATTGTGCCCCAAAGGGATGTTTTATAAAAATTATTCATGAGTAGAGATATACCGTACCTTAGATGGAAAGGCTTAACAGTGTAAGGATGTGTATGCTCCCCAAATTAATCTATACATTTGAAAGAATCCCCAAGAGTCCAAATACAGTTTACCCTCCTTGGGAGTGTGTGTCTGTCGGAGAGGCATAGTATGAAATAAAATGATCCTCAGGTTCACAAGATAGAGTATGTTCTGAGACCAGATGGGAAAATTTTGAAAGAAAAGTATAATAAGAGGAGGTTCTCCCATATCTACAGATGGGAGGATAAGCTATTAATTACTTTCCTGAAATAGTTGAGTAATATTTGTCAAGAGATTTAAAACATAGTCTCATCAAGTATTTTACATCTACTTCTAGAATTACCCTATGTAAATTGGTTAACTGAAAAATATGTACTTATAAGGTGGTTCATCTTAGCATTATTTATAAACAATCCAAGTGTTTAAATGGAATACCATGTCAGCATTAAATGTGATGACACAGGCATACTTATTTACCTGGAAGAAGTTTATATGTTAAGCAGATTATAAAGCATGTCATGGTTTAGGTATATAGATATGTGTATTTATTTGGAAAAGGTTGCAACAGATTTATAGTGGTTAATCCCTAGGTGGCAAGATTATGGATTATCTCCCTGCTACTTCACAGATTTATCTCTATTTCTACTTTTTCTACAAAGCCCATGGATCCTTCGAGAGGAAGTAAAACATTGAAGCACTTGAAAGCCTAGGACTCTGTAGCCAGTCTGTTTGGGTTTAAATCCCAATTCTGTTACTTACCAGCTGTGTAGTTTTGAGCAAGTCATTTTATTTTGCTGTGCCTCTCTCTTATGCAAAATATAGATAATAATAATAAATAATAAAATACCTATTTCATAGAGTTGTGAAGATTCAATATACTTAATATATGTGAACTCTTTAGAACAATTCATAGTAATACCATATTAATATTAGCTATCATTTGTATAAGGAAATTAGAAAGTGAGTGAGAGACAGATGGACAAACACACTAGTATAATGGTCTTCAACCTTTTTGGCCCTAGGGACCAGTGCTCCTATGAGAATATAATGTCTGATGATCTCAGATGGAGCTGAGGCAGTGAAGCTAGCACTGGGGAGCAGCTGCAAATACAGATGAAGCTTCACTCACTGGCCCGCCGCTTACCTCCTGCTGTGTGGCCTGGTTCCTAATGGGCCACAGACTGGTACCAGTCCACAGCCTGAGGTTGGGGACCCCTGCACTAGCACATCTAGAATTCACTGGCAGAGGAAATAGTCTCTTAGAATATCAAGTGATTGAAAAATATAATAAACTTCAAAGAGAAATACAAAATTTTTAGATGTTTACTTTTTTCTTTACTATTTTTTAATTTTTAAAAATAATTGTTGAAGTTCTCATAACATAAAATTAACTATTTTGAAGTGAACAATTCAATGGCATTTAGTATATTTAGTATATTCACAATGTTGTACATACACCTAGTCAGTTTCTCCCGATTTCCCCCCTCTGCAGCCTCTGGCAACCACCAATCTGCATTCTGTATCCACAGATTTATTTATTCTGGATATTTCATATCAATGGAGTCATATCTGGCTTCTTTGACTTAGCGTGATGTTTTGGAGGGTTGTCCATGTTGTAGCGTGGACAGTACTTCATTCCTTTTTGTGGTTAATATTCTATTCTATGTATATCACAATTTGTTTATCAATTCATCCACTGATGGATGCAGGGTTGTTTCCACATTTTGGCTATTGTGAATAGTACTGCTATGAATAGGTGTTTATTTTTATTAAATAATAATTTCTTTTGTTAACAGTAGCTTATTATAGAAAATTTAGAAAATATAGAAATATAAATAATCCCAATTTAAATTTTGATATACATCATTTCAGTATTTTCTTTTCCAGCAAAATAATTTTATTTCTAACACATGGTAAACATATATATCCAATATGTACTTATCTTGCACATTTATTCACAAATGACTTCTAAATTATAACTGCTTTAATATTTAAGCATGTACCAAAAGTTATCTTAGTTGAGATATGAAAAAATGCTTTAGATAACATGCTGAATATGTTGGATTGATCACAGCAGAATTTGCTTTGTTAGATTAGTTCTGTAAATTCAAAGCTTTGAAAAGCTACTACTTTTGCATTTAATACTCCCAGACGAATAGGATGTAGCAATATCAGCTTGTATTAGATCCTTTCAGTATTTTTAAATGTATATACATATATATGTGTGTGTGTATAAAAATTTAGCTATGTACAAAAACATACTTTTTTAAAAGAAAAATTGGAGATCACATATATTCTGTTTCATAGCATTATTATCATTTAACATCTTAAAAATATTTTCTGATGTCTGTAAGTATTCTGGTACATTATGATTTTTAATAAACAAGATTTATTATACCAATTTATATTGATACAGGTTTAGCTTTTGGCTCCTATTTTAAGTAATGCTACAATGAATATCACTTTATATAAAATGCCTTAGTTGTTTTCTAAGGAAAAAATCCTAGGAATAGGACTGTTTTGTCAAAGAGGCTTTAGATGTGCACTGCCAAATTTTCCTCCAGAAATGTTAGACTGATTTACATTCCTACCAGCAATATTTGAGTGTGTTTTCTCTTTTACTCACTCATTTTTAGGATGCACAATCATCGTCATTTTCACAAAAATGTATCTTTATATTGTATTTTTATTTCTATTCATATAAAATGTTTTACCATGTTTATTGTTTTCTTCCCTTTATAAATACCTGCTTAATGACCTTTAGTGAGTTTGTATTTTTCTTAATAACTCAAATTAAAAAAATATGTATAAGTATACACACACACACACACACACTCACTCACATACACACATACGTACATACACACATACGTACGCATTAAATGTCAGAAGATGTAAATCTCGACAATCTGTTGAAAAACTTTTTCCTAGTTTGCTATTTGTCTTTTCATTTTGTCTATGGTATTTTGGTCACAGGGGACTTATGAGTCTTTATATAGTGAAATTGATCTTTCTTTGCTTTTTTTTTGGTTTCTACCTTTGTTCAGATGTTTTTCTGTCTTCCTTAGGTGATTGGTATTTGTGTTTGATTATGAGCAGGAATCCTATATTATCTTGTATGAACATGGCTTAAAATGCACATATTGTTCACAAATGCTGTTTGTCTCAGTATTTGTTTTGCTATAAAAGAACTTTTTCCAGTGACTTAGAAGAACTGCTATAAATGAGAATTTCTTGAGCCATCAGCCTAAGATCTTCTGTGTTATTCTTTAGAGACAGACATAGATCACTGGAAAACAAGGACACATCTGGGCTTCTCCAGGGACCCCATTTTCATGGCATGTGCTAGAATCAGAACACATTCTCTTAGTCTTCTCTCTATAGTTTCTCTATGTCCAGAGCCTTATAATTGGATTGACACTTGAGGCACTCAGATCCTCATTCATCAAAGAAATACTGAATTTTGTTCATCATACTGCTTTTACCTGTACAGGAAATCCAACTGGCTAATTTTGGGGGGAAATTGTTTTTACCCTTTGAAAATTAGAACACCTTATTTCTTAGACATCCCAATTCATTTGTCTTTATTAGACATAGGAAAAATATTCTTACATCTTAGGAAAGCAGATTACATCAATGGTAACCTAAGTAAGCATCTAGCATTTTTTTCTTTTTTTTTTGCATTAAATGTCAGAATTAGAAGTGACTTTTCCAGTGGTATGAAATGAAACATCTGTTTACTTCAGGTTGAAGATGTTAATGACAAGTCATTTAGTTTTTATCTGCTTGTTTTTGTATTTTACTTCTAAATTATGTTTCTCTCTTTTTTCATACAAATATAATATATGTTTATTATAAAATAAATCAGGAAATATAAGTAGACCAAACATGCCAGGATGATGACTGTTAATACCGTTGTATATACCCATTCAGATCCCCTTCATGTATATGTAGTCATTCATACATTTTATGAAAATGGAATCATGTTATACTCATCATATAATGAGCATCTCGCCATGCCAGGGGTAGGGTAGATATATACAATTTGAAATAAGTATACAGAATTCCACTGTTTGGATATATCAAAATATATTTCAGCAGTTCCCAGTCGTTGATCATTTAGAATGTTTCTACTTCTTGTTTTAGTTATGTAATAAACATTGTTGTAGCTATATCTTTTCTATATCTAGATATTTATCTTTTGATATTTTCTTAGGACAAGTTACCCAAAATGGAATGTATCCAATTTCTGAATCTTTTAAGTTTTTCTTTTCTTTTTTTTTTTTGAGAAATGAAATTATCAGGAATGTAGAAGTTTAGACTGAGTGTCTTTTCAAATTTAATTCATGAAATCAAATAAAAATTGCTTCAGTGCAAAAGCATTGTTTATCTTTCTGTATCTCTCTCTGTGGTAATTCATCTTCCACTCATTTTCCTGACTGGGGAAAACAAATGTGAGGGGGTCAGTGGGATAGGAATTCTAGAAAATTTTCTTCCTATCTTTATTATTTTGGGACGTTGATATATATCTTTATCTCTATCTCCTCTATCTCTATCTCTATGTCTATCTCTATAGGTTTTTTTTTTGTTGTTACTTTTTGAGGGAAGTTTTGGAATGGATGTTTCCATTCTTCTGACCATGCTTGGTCTCTTTTAACATTTAGGAAAACTTTTACTTTTGGTGTTCCTGTTTGCTGATGATTATTTACCTTGTGCTCAACTTTTACCTTCTCTTTTTCCATGGACATTAAGAGCCTACCTTGTGCAGTTGCTGGGCAAGATTATGGGGATAGAGAGAAGATAAGGTTCATTGAGGACAGTCATATAATGTGGTGTGGCAATATATCAGGGTCAATTCTTATATAGTTGCAAAAGCAATTGGAACATTTCCTTAAGATTATTTGGGCATTGTCCTGTTTTCTATAATTTCTAATTATCATGTGTCCCCTCCCTTGTAAATCTTAAAACTTGTTAACCTAGAACTTTATAATTTTATCGATGATGAATAATCTCATTCTGAAAACGAAGACATATTTTGGGGCGAAAATATTTTTATACACGTAAACTGTAAAATACAGAACTGTTTCATTGTTATCAGAGTCTGAGAAATGATGGCTGTCTTCTACCTCTTGAAAGTTAAGAAAGAATTTTCTGACTGTTCGTTTTTGTGGGTTTAGAGTTGTTTGTCTCAGGTGTCAGTATCACAATTAATCATTAAGTACAGAAAGGACATTCCACTAATTTAGGAAAGACTTGAAAGTGTGAAGGTAATCACACCTTCAGAGAGAAATTTGTTGCCTGGAAAGGAAATTGCTGCTGTTATTTCCAGTGCTTTAATTAAGAAACTGGCCAATGCAGGCCTGTAGACTGACAAAAAACTCACTTCATGAAAACCTCTTATGTAAGGATCTCAAAGTGAAATATGAAATATAGAGATACTCATTATCATTAGAAAAATATTTTTCAATTTTTAAGGATTTGAAATAGAACGGCTTTTAATACAGCACTTTTATAGTTTTTGTTAGTGAAGAATCGTTTGCTTGTTGAAAAACTTTATGCAGAGAGTAGGAAAGAGCTGGGATTAAAATTGGTGCCAGATAGTTTCTAAAGCCAATAACATATTTGTGTCCAGTGACCTTTAGACATAGTGTTGAAGTTCACAACGAGTTTATCAATTTTATTTTTGGTCCTAGATTTTGACAGAGAATATTGAAAATAATTGTTTTGATAAAAGATTAAAGCCAAAAAAAGCATTTATGCATATATGCAACAATATTTATAAAAATATAAAAATAGACTTTATAATACACTACATGTTTCCTGGTAGCAGAAATTTGTCATTCTAATAACATACCTGAAAGTACTTATTAATATGTTGTTCATTTATAGTCATAGCTGATAGTTTTTTTCTGCAGTGCACCATTTTTTTCTTTTTAACAGCTTTATTGATATATAATTGATGTGCAGAAAACAGCACATATTTAATATATAGTTTGATGAGTTCAGGCATATGCATATATTTATTGAACCATCACTAAGATCAAGGTAATCAACATAGCCATCACCTCCAAAAGTTTCCTTCAACAGCAGTTACTTTCCGAAGTGAATCAAAGAATGTTTAGTTTATATGCGTTTTTGTTGTAGTGTTTTCTCATAAAAATATAATTTTGTGTTATAGGAACTAAGAGCTGTCATTGCAGTGGGTAAGAGTAAAAGTTTTCTAACTTCTTATGTTAAATGATTGATTTGTATAGACAATTTAAATTTTAAAATGTACATTGTATTTGCTTCACTTCATCCAGCAAAATGTTTTTTTAAAAAATTCTTTAACCTTCATATTATTTGTGAATCATGTTATCATGATGGTATTTATGACTAGAGTCAGTATGACATTAGTATTCGAAATTCTGGAAATTTGTGTTCAGCCATTTGAGACCCTGATGAAGTACAGCCTTTAGCTTCTCATTATAGCTACATCTTAACAAAATCCAGTATTACTAGGTATTTACCTGGAAATATTATTTAAGCACCAAAGCTTTTATCATATACAGTTAATGTTCATTGATAGTGGTAGTTTTCATCAGTAGCTGCAGAAAAAACTGAATTAGCGATTGCCAAACCTTTTCTTCTAGGGGAAATACAAAAGCCTTTGGTTACAACCTTTTCCTCAACCAACCAAAACATTACCTTATTTTATGTGTGATTCTATTTAAAGACATCTTATTGAATATATGCTGTTAACTCATGAATATCAAAGTAATGGCTAATAGCAGAATAACTCACGCCTGAAGGAAGCTTATTTAACATGTTTTCTCCATAAGACTTATCAGAGCCTTCTAGGAACTAGAAAGCACCTCAACACTATACTGGGGTGCCATTTTAAAGGCTAAAATCACTCATAAAGCAAAAAAAAAAGTTAAAAACTTGGCACAAAATATACTGTGAAAAAGTCACTTGTTTCTAGTATGAGGGCTGAAACAAGGCCAGATGTCATTTTGTTGACCTCAGCTGTGAATGTGCGTGTTGGCCAACTCCAGTTCTTCGCTGTTCTGTGCATGTCCATGAATGGTGGCCAAAGCCCTGTGAGTATTGATTTTGGTGTTACAAATACATTTTTGGGCATAGGAGAAGTTGCAAATATAGAATCTTCAAATAATGAGAATCTACTGTGGCCATTTTTGGTAGAGAATTTTCTAAAATGAAACAATTGAACATAATTTAAACTTATCTTCATGCTATAGGCTCATCATTATGAAGATGCTTTTAAAGATAATCCGGCTTGAATTGAGAGTCTGTCATTGCTGCTCCCAGTGTGTCTGACTCTGTACCAGTGTCCCTGGCTGTTTACCATTATTTTCTTTACCACCTGCTCCTCCTTTACTTTATCCCAGCTGGGATTCCTCAGTGTGACAACTTGAGGCATCTAGCAAACCCTCCTTCCCTGTCTTCCTGCTCCTAACCTGTCATCTCTTATAACCTAGGAAAAACCTGAAAATTTTGGGAGAAAGCAGAAAACCACGCTCATTGATTAAGAATAGTTTTTAGATATGAGTTAAAGTCAATAAACTTTAGTATGAGAGAGAGAGAAGGACTTGAGTATATTACTTTTGCAACAATTTTTTCCCTTCTCTGACTCAGATGTTTTGTTAACATTTTATTTTCCATGATGCGTGAGATGATTTAGAATGGCACAGTTTTGGCCATTCGATCAGTGCGGACTGTCAGTTAAGCTTGTGTTAGTATCTTGAGCTTTATTCTTTTCTTTTGGGAGTGTATATGAACCAATAGAAAGCAAACTCTTGTTGGTCATTTTTGCATGCATTCCTACTTATAAGAACATTATCTTCATTTTATAAGACTGGAAGTCCGAAGTCTGGTAGCACAACCTACGTGTCTTAGATGAGTAGCAGAGCTGATGAGGAAGTTTGCCACATACTTCGTTGTGCTTTGCTCAATGGTGTTATTACCACATTTGCATAAATTTATGTTTACTTTCCTCTGACTTTAAAATTTTTTTTGGTCAAATTCTAGAGGAGTTTCTAGTCATTAAATTTCTTGGATTTTAGTCTGATGCTGTACTTCCAGGTCTGTTCAATGGTGGCAGGCTGTGTAAACTTTCTTCTCTTCTAAACTTACAGATTTAAATCTACCTTCTGCCAAAGGACCCATTTCAGAAATGACTTTTATTATACTTGTTTTCTTCAGTTGGAATGTTCTTTTAATTACTGCCTACATTAGATTTAGCTCCCGTCATATTTGTGTTGCAGTGCAGTAACTGTTCAGAGTGTCATACATGTTCTAAATGCAAAAATATTGCTAGCACAGAATAGAGATATGATGTAATTGAATAAAAACTTACTGATTGCATGTAGAAAGTCAAGATCTATACTGTTTAATACTATAGCCACTAGTCGTGTGTGGCTGTTGACCACTCAGCTATTCCAAACTGAGGTGTGCTTAGAAGTGTAAGAGACACACTGGATATAGAAGATTTAGTACAAATAAAAGAATGTAGTTTTCCATTAATATTTTATATGGTTATATATTTAAATGATATTAGGTTAAATATATTATCATAATTAACATTACCTGTTTCTTTTTACTTTTTTAACATGGCTCCTGGAAAACTTAAAATTACATATGTGACTTATTTATAGTTTATATTATATTTCTGTTGCATAGTATAAAATAAACAACTGGTATAGATGTTATAATTGATATTTAAAATGTATAGACCCTGTCTCCTTTTTTCCTCTCTGATCTTTCCTCCCTCTTTTGAATATACATGTAATGTCCTGTTGGGTAGAAGTTTAGAACTATAGTATGCTTATTCAATGATCAATTCCTTATTGACCCACCAACCACACTTCTCATTACAGGCTAGTTGTTACATACCTCTGTGAAGGCTCTCAAGATACCAAATTAGTAAAAGCTGGATAATGCGAGACTGTATTTTTTATGTGATGAAGTTAAGCCAATTGACAATATTGAGAACTCACTGAAGCTGAAAAAATGTATTGAGAATTTGCTAAGAGAAGTTGCAAATAAGTATTAGCAACTCTTGATCAAATATGAGTTCTTTTGAAATTTGTTACATTTGGTCAATTAGAACTATGACCAGAGTGTTCAGTATTATCATTATTATTAAAAACCTGGATGCTATTTTCAGGTATACAGAGGTGGATTCCGTCCAGGAAGTAGTCTATCCTTTATTATTTTGCTTGGCTTCATATGAAGCACATTGATTATTTGCAAACTTGTTTCATGATAGTATTTTTAAATTTCTAAAGCCTTTATTAGAAAAACAACACTTTACTCATATTACTTTTGACAATGCAAAATTATATACATTATATCTAATTTTAATATGTCTATCACAATTGAGTCTATATCTAATATACTAAATATAATACTATACTAATATATACTCTTTTAGCAGACAACTGAGTATGTATAAGGCCTTTTAGGCAGCAATGGAAATCAGTCTTTAATATTTGCTGGTGAATTTAGTGTTTGGTACCATATGATTGGTGAAAAACATATTTGTAATTAAAGAAAGAAAAGGCTCATCCACTTTTTGACTGTAGAGGGAAACAGGACATTATGGCTTAGAAATGATGTTAGATTTAGTGATAATTACAGTGCTCTTTGTGAGTTTTTTCTCAAAGAGCTACTTTGACTTTTATAATTTCTTCTGAAGAAATTATTTGTCAAGGATGTCTATCTTCTTTGGATTTCTATTCTATAGGATTGGTTTTAGATTTGGTTAATTTTATTATGCAAAAAAGTGACTCAATACAAAATTATTGTTTAACTTCTTATTCGTCACAACTGATCGGTTTAGGTGCTTGATTGCACTGTTTTTCTCTATCCTGGATTATTGTTCTTTGAAATGTCATCAAGTTAGAATAGTTACCAAGTTAGACTCAACTAGTCCTGAGGTCTAAGTCAGTTTGTATTCCTTATGTGGATTTTTCTGGCTTTTTTTTTTTTTTTTTGTCAAAGGAAAGGGGTACTTTTAAAAATTATGTTTTGCCAGTTTTCTTTCTTTGATTTAATAACTTCATTTTATTAGTGTACCCTCTCCACCACTGTACCCTAACCTGCATGCAGGAGTATTTATTCTTGTTTTATTAGGAGGCTTTTAGGTTACTGCAGCTGTTAAGTTAAAAAGTTTAAGTTTATTCCTTCCATTAATAAAATATTATAGTTATAGGCTAGAAGTTATAGGCTTCAAGATGAATGGTTTCTGAGTTCTACTGGTCTTACCCATTGTTTTATCTTGTTTAAGAATACTACTACTAATGAATTCATATGTGGGACCACAGCTAACCTGTACTATGCGTTTGTGTGAATTAAATGACTTCATCAGTGTAATGTGGGCTGGGTTCTTAACACCTCACTCATCCCCCTCAGGAGGATATGTTTATATAGTGTTCAAACTGTACAGTCTCTCAAGAATTCTTTATGGAGCTTCTTTACATACATTATCTAATTTAATCTTTCAGAAATTTCATGTCCACCCAAGCATTAAATTCAATTGCTATTACTTATTTTACTAGAAAGGTTCATTTTTATTATCACTTTTAATTTTATTTTCACAGATGAAACTGAAGTTCTGAGAGGCCATTTAACTGTACAGCGATACATAGATGGCAAACGGCAGAGTGGGGAGTTATGCCTAGATGGGTGTTGCTCAAAATCTGTGCTCTTATCTGTCAGCTCCTAGCTTCCATGATAGTTTTATGGTCAGAGGTTAAGAGAAGATAGACAATCTATAATCACTGTTTTGATGCTGTTGGGCACCAAATTATGGAAGGTAATAAGATTAATGGAATCTATGAGTCTTCATGCTTTCTTGTGTTTGACAACTTTAAAGAGTTTTTAGGTAGTGTCTTATATAGAATTTTCACTGGTTTTATATTTATAAACTGTGATAGCACCTGTCTGAGTCGTGTGGATTGTGTGATAATATCATCTGTAGAGAAATAGTAAAGATGGTAGCAAAATAAGTGCTTCTCTCTTCTAGTCTAAAGTTCATCTCCTGTCATCTCCCAAAAACAGGAGAAATTCTTAGTGAATTCAGATTTGAAAAGTTCTTGGTGGCCTTCAGTAGAAAGTTAATAGAAATGCATAATAGTAATAGTAATATGTTCCAAACAAAAGTGAGAGTGTGCTTGGCTTTTTCTTATACAGCCTATCATTTTAGGTCTATGTTAATATGAACACAGATGAAAAGTCATAGATAGTGCTTCCGATAGTATGTTTTTACTCCTTACATTGGAGCTTTATTTTTCTGTATTCATAAATTTAAAATCAGTTTAGCCCTACTTGAATCCCAGTTTCAAAGATTTCCAACTGCAAATCTGGCAAAACTATTGGTGGGGGGTGGGCAAGTATCAAGAATCTTGCATTCAGTCCCTCCTCACTTTCCTCCCCCTTGGAAAGACTATGTTTGTTTATAAGAATTAAAACTAGTTGTAGAATGATGATATGTAGGAAATATTCAATATAAATTCTATTATGAGATTTCACAATAGCCACAGACACAGATTTTATTTCTGAATCTGGAAAAAATGGCTTTCAGAGAAATGAAGTGCTTTGACTTGGGCTTTTTTTTCTTTTTTCAATGAATTTTCCTGAGAAGAAACTTCAACGGTAGTGTTTATAAAGAGAGTTTTATCCACTGAGATTTTAAAAGGTGTTCTTTAGAGCTTTCCTAGGTTTACTGGAGAAAAACAGAAGAGCTAATAAATCTGTACAAATATCTTCATTCTAGTGTGGAGAGTGTTAATAGGTTTCTTTCAAGATGAACTTTGTGATCACATTTCATGCTTATTACCTCACTTGACAACCAGTGGTTTCCTTGAGCCTTTTTATGGCTGGGGTGAGAAGACCAGAGAAAGAGTTTAGGAGCACCAGTCTTTTTTAGCTTCCTCTTGATAGAGACCCTATTCCCACTTTTTTTGACTGTTGGATTAGCCTCTTGCCTTTCTGTGTGAAATAGCCATTTCTTCCCCATCCTTCCTTATCCCAAAGCATTAGGGCACTCCACTGACTAAAAGTTAAATTCATGTACCTGTGGTATTCAAAGCTTTCATATGGTATGTCCTCAGACTGTTTTTCTAGTCTTTTCTCCTACTCCTTCTCATACTCTCTACTCCCAAGCCAAACTGTCTCCTCACAATTTCTTTCATAAATCTCACAATTTGCTCCTCAGTACCTTTCCTAATGTTCCCTCTGTGTGGAACACCTTCCTGCTTCGTTCCCTACTTCTATTTTGTCTGTTGAAATACTACTCATAGATTAAATCTCTGCTTCTTCCGTGAAGCCACCCTGGGATCTCCTAGGCAGAGGTCAGTTCTCTCTCTGCTTACCTGTTAAACTTGTACCTTTATTGCAGTAATGATCTCACATGCTGATTAGTTGAATTCGTGTCTTATCTATCTGATGATGAAGATACATGCTAATGGCTTATAGGTCTCTTTTTACCCAGCAGTGTTTGACAAAAATTGGGGATGCAAATATTTTTTGATTCAGGAGTCAGTGAATTTAGCTCTGTTCTCTTTCCTCCCGGGTATCCTAAATTCAGTGTACTCCTACTTGTTGTGTATTGCTTGTTTTCCATTTATTAAATAGCTTTTCTATGGCTTATTCATATTTCTCTGATTACTTAAAAAATATTTTAAACTTACAGAAAAGTTACAAGCATAGTACGAAGAACTATTGTGTACTCTTTACTTTACCCAGATTCACTAGCTGTTTATGTTTTGCTCCAGTTGCTTTATGCGTTCTGTGTGTGTGTGTGTGTGTGTGTGTGCGCGCGCGTGCATTCTGTGTGTGTGTGTGTGTGTGTGTGTGTGTGAACCGTATTTATCCCTTTCCTAAGAACAAGATTATTTTCTGACACAACCATACTATAATGATCAAGATTAGGATATTTTATATTGATATTTTTTATTCCTAACTATTCTACAATTCATATTCAGATTTCATCAGTCATTCCAATAGTGCCCATTATAGCTATTTTCTCCTCATCCAATAAATAGGCTAGCATCCTAAATTGCAATTTGTTTTCTTGTCTCTTTAGCCTTCTTCAACCTGGGACAGTTTCTCAGTCTTGTCTTTCTTGATTTTGACATTTCTGAAGAGTAAAGCCAATCAAAGCCCCTTCAAACTAGCTACTGTGTCACTTTTATATGTTTCATTTATTTATTTTTTGAACATTTCCATTCTGACACAGGATATTTTAGGCTTATTGTATAGTTTTTCTGCTTCAGCCCTTGAATTAACCTTTCCTACAACAAACCTCGATTCCTTTAATGGAGAATGGTATTTAGAATCTGAGACCTGGGAGCCAAGCATGTTTATTTTTCTGGCTGTCATTTTTTCTAGATGTGCTTAGCAGACAAAGCTAGAAAATGTATGCTTTTGTGTATATACATACATGAACATATATACATATATATCTTAGTTCTGTACCTGTTTATATTAAAAACTACATGTTTATTCTAGTGACTTCAATTCCAATCAGACAACACAGGGTACGTTCATGTCTTACTCCACTCTATATTTATAATTCCCTTCTCCAACAATGAGAATTCTGGTTTCAATTATACTCAATATATGTACTCATTCACTCACATAGTAAGTACTTTCAGAATCACTAGCCCATACCACTGCAAAAAGTGAACCTACTAACTAGAGTTCAATATTTGTTTTTGAGGTACAGTTTACATACAATCAAGTGCACAAATCCTAAGTCAAAATTGTCTTGATAGAGATCTGTGTCACACAATTTGAGTTTTGACAAATGCACATACTGTGTGACACAGATCTCTATCAAGACAGAGGATATTTCCATCACTTAAAAAGCTCTTGTATTCTTTTCTAGTTAGTCCCTTCTCCAACCATGCTGCCAAGAGGCAGCAACTTTTTTGACTCTTTTAAACATACTTTAGTTTCGCTGTTTCCAGAACTTTATATGAATGGAGTTATGCTGTGCATATTTGTTTGTGTGAGTATGTGCCTGGCTTCTTTTACTTAGCATTATATTTTTGAGATTCATCTACGTCATTATATATATCAGTAGTTTGTTTCTTTTTATTGCTGAGCAGTAGTCCCTTGTGTAATTGTACTACCATTTGTTTATCCATTCTTCTGTTGATGGACATTTGGGTTGGTTCCAGTTTTTAGCTTTTATGAATAAAGAACATGGCTATGAACATTTTTGTACAAGTCTTCTTTGTGGACATTTGGTTTTTATATTTTGGGGGTAAAATTTTAGGAGTAGCATGGCTAGACCATTGGGTCGGAGTTTATTTAGCTGTATGAGCAACTGCCAAACACTTGTTCTAAAGTGATTGTACCATTTTCGCTTCCATCTGCAAGATATGAATGTTTCAGTTGCTTCACATCTTTGTCAACATTCTGAGTTTTCACTCTACTTAGTTGTACCTGTTATAGCCTATGTGTAGTAGTACCTCATTGTGATTTTGATTTGTGTTTCCCTGGTTGTCAATGATGAAAGCACTTTTTAATGTATTGAGCATGTATATATCTTTCTTTGGGAAGCTTCTATTGAAGTCTTGTCCCGATTTTAAATTTGGTTATTTTCTTTTTTGTTATTGACTTGTAGGAACTCTTTACATATTCTGAATGTGAATTTTTGCCAGAAATATGTTTTCAGAGTATTTATCTCAATCTGTGACTTGCTGTTCTTGTTTCTTAATATTAGTTTTTGTTGAGCAGGAATTTTAAATTTCAATAAAGTCTAATTTACTTTTTTTTTCTAATTGTCACATTCTCTATCTTGCTCTCCCCCCAAAATCTTTACCTACCCCCATCACGAAGATATTCTGTTTTCTTCTAAAAGTTTTATAGTTTTAACTTTAATATTTAGGTGTATGATCCATCTGAATTAATTTTTTTTGTATAGATATAACAGTAGGGGTTGAGGTTTAGCATATCCATGTGGATATTCTGCTGTTTTAGCATCAATTGTTGAATAGACTCTTTTCTCTCCATTGAATTAGTTTGGCACCTTTTTGCCCATGTAAGTGTGAGTTCTCTGAATAATTTAAATTACAAATATAGCTTCAATTTTCATTGAGCTGTTGCTTTATATTTTAAGGAATATTCATAAAAAGAACTTTCACTCAGCTTTTACTTTGGGAAAATTTGTTGTGGTTTGACCATGCCTCTTCATCAAATGCTAGGATAGGGTATGTGTTTTGCCTTATGGTGAAATCTATCACCAGGGTCTAGCACATGTACCAGATGCTTCTCTCAACATTGTCCTTTTGCCAATATAGAAAGCTTCTTGGATACTTTCTTTCTCACCTTATTTAGGTAACACAGACTTTAATACTGCAGTAAATCAGTCTTTCATTTTTATCAAAGCATTATGAACCATGATGTTTATAGTAAATAAATAAAAGCAATTGGCATGCTTCTCTTTTTTCCTTTTTTTGGTTTGATCTATTCAGTGTATATGTATTGATCTTCTATTATAAGCTGCCTCACTGTGAGCACAGAGGATAAATGGTAATTGCTTTTTGTGATCACATTTTATAATCCTTTGGTAGCATTTTAGAGCATAGACAGGGCTGAAATTTGCCATAATGGGTACCTACACTCAGCCTATAAAATACGCATACACGTGCAAATACACTTGCCCTATTCCTTGGAAAAATTAGGAAGCTGCGTTGGAGATCTAAGCTATTGTAAAGAGGAATCATAGCTCTCTTTTCTACCACTTACTATTTCAGATTCATTTTCTGAAGATTAGCCATTTTTTTTTGTTGTCTAATATTTATCCCTTAGGAAAATAATTAAAATGGTCTCATTTTTCTTAGTTTTGAGACCTTTTGTCCATAGCAGTTTTAGGGCTTCTTCTCGTATTAATAGGTCCTATGGCTTTCATAGTAAGAATGTGCTATCTATAATTAAGTGTATTGCTGATGATGTGCCTCCAGTGGCATCAGCATGTGACCTTGACAGTGTGCGTTAGAAAA
This sequence comes from Pteropus alecto, assembly GCF_000325575.1. Lineage (NCBI taxonomy): Eukaryota > Metazoa > Chordata > Mammalia > Chiroptera > Pteropodidae > Pteropus > Pteropus alecto. The sequence continues at coordinate 3,573,242 of NW_006494610.1, forward strand.
AACTGTCTTGGATGACTATTATCTCTAATCCATTGCAGCCGAGCAAGAATAATGGCAGATGACGGAGCAAGCAGGCACAAGACTCCCAGGAAGAGTTGCTTTCTGCAGCGTCTTGTGTACAGGGGCCTGTCAAAGATGCTTAGAGTTTGTGGTGGGAGCGCCACATGGCTGACAAGGCAACAGCATTATGTTTGGAATGTGGACATGTATTGAATTTGTATTAGCTTCTTTTGTAAGGCAAAGTGAAAGTACATAATGAAATAAGTAACGTGTGTAGAAACATTGATTTTTATTTCATACTGAGGCACAGAGGCCAAGTCCGTTCTGTGCTCTGGTGTTCAAATGGAGGATGATCTTTAGCCTGCAGCTCTTTTGCATTCATTGTGGAAACAAGCACATTTTTCCTTTGTTGTCCCCACCCATCCAGGAAAGAGAGACATCTGTTGTCATATCCATTATTTATCTGTGGGAAACAGTTTTACTTAATTACCTTCTCTGCTGCTAGAGGCCTGGTTTGGTTCTCTCCATTTTGAAAGGATAATAGGACTCGATGCTGTTAATATGTTTTAATTAGTGAGCTCAGGGCACAGCCAGGGCCTCACACTTAGCTCTGTAGATGGCTTTGTAGATAAGAACCTTTTCTGCAAAATGAGAAGCCTGGGAGGGCGCACGCTTCCTCAGAGCCACGTTCAACTCTCACAGCAGCTGAGCGAAGCACGTTTTCTCAACAGTGTTTTTTCTGTTTGACCCTGTCATAGTGGCAGATACCACTCTCCAGGCTACTTCACGTGGCTCCTTCGTATTGTGCCTATCCTGGCTTTGGAGAAAAGCAGCTCTTTTCTCTAGCATAGCACAGCTCACAGCTTATGTTTTGAGAGAATGCTTTATTTATTGCTTTATTCTCAGAGCTCCACTTCCTTCATTTTAAAACTAGGCATTTGAAACACAGTGAACTTTCAGGCACTTTTGAGCTCCAAGTTTAGAATCCTCAATGAATGTTGCGGTTCTGTAGTTTGTAAGTCATAACATCAGAAATTCAGGACCCTTGGAAAGTGGCCCTTGGCTGGTACCTTGCATGTATGGCCTTGGGAAAAGGGTGGGTCCAGCTTGTCTCTATAATGTTCTTCTGTCTTTGCCTTTGTAAAAACGCAGGGCAGGGCCTTTCAACACCCATGTCTTCCTTATCTTTCTTTGAAGATAATCAGGGTGGTATTTCTCTCGGCATATTAACCTGTTTTTAAAACTTTACAGTTTTCAAAATGCTTGCATTTGTCTATGTCACTCTGTACAATTTACTGGGCAGATCGGTATTCTCTTTTAAGGTGTATAAATAAACTCAACCTCTGAGAGGTTATATGACTGTCCCAACCAATATTATCCTGCTGGTACGTGCTAAGGCTAGAGGTGAAAACCTGTTTCTAACTCCTGATATTAAATTAACGGTATCACATGGTGATGTATAACAACACTAAGAGATGTTCTTCTCGATTTCCCTTTATTATGAAGACAGCTCACAGTTGAGAGTATAAGGAGAAGCATTCCTTATATTTTAGATTAGAGAAATGCCCTATGCTACCATTCCCACAAAGTAGGCCCTGCTAAGAGAGGACAGACCTGTAGAACTTGGATAAATCTCTATTTATCCATCTGTGTAGGAATAGAAAGCCTCTGGGGAGATCTAGGTTGTGGTGTAGTAATTACCTCTTTTCCTCCTCTTAGGAAGGCTATTCATCATGTTTCCCACTCCCACACCAAGCCCTTAAAGCCAGGGAGAACATCTAGTCCAGCGTGTTGCATGGGAGGTTTTGAAGGAGTCTGGTTCATTTCTCATCTGGAGTTACTGTTGTCCAGCAACTCCCAGAAGTGCCCCATGCTATACTGGAGTGAAGAGCTGGAGAATAGGGTACTTAGGTGTGGAGATGGTGAAGGCTCTAGCCCCACATGCCAAAGATTCATAGCATCCTCCAGAACTGGAGGGTAGGGGGACTGTAGTTTTCTGAGGACCTCAGTGTTAAGATTGCAGCAGCTAGTCGAGTGGGAGGCATGATTGGACTTCCCTTGGAGGTGTAGCCCCCACTAAGTGAGGATGTTCACGCCTGATGGAGTATTCTGCTTACCCTTGCTGGGGTCTAGAGAAGGTGCAACCCCCACCCCACTCCCCACCCCGAGAATCTTGTGTGCCTTTGTGGAAGGAACAATGCCCGGTAGCATGCTTTGCCTACATCAAGAATACTTGGGTTGTAGAAAGCTTCAGTATTTAGTATTCATATAGGGCAAGATGACCATGCCAGTGACAACATTTATTTGTCACTGGCATCAAATCGAGAATTAGCAATGGCCAAGTAGAATGGAGACTGCTGCTGCATAAGCAAACTCCACTTCATCCTCCCTCGACACCTACGATTTCTCTTTGCTGTCCTTAACAGAGCCAGCGGATGGGCAGAGATGAAAAAGAGCAGGCACTTCCTCATTATCTCAGGAGAGAACTAGTAACTATGACAAGTGCAGTCTGTGTTAGAAGGGCACCCTGGTTTTTAGCTGGATTAGACTAACTTTTAAGCTAGAAGTGACTGGAAATATTATTAGATTAGACTGAGATATCTCTAATCTCGAATTAGTCTGACCAGCTGGATGGGATCCTCAACTTCTTGATTGGTAACATTCAATGAAAAAAAAAAAAACCAACAAAAAAACAATGCACTGTTTTGAGACTCTTCAGCCAAATCTGACAGAAAAGATCAGCATTGACTTGTAGCTCTGGTGGATAACAGTTTACTCTATGAAGTTCAGATGTGCATAGAAAATAAAGCTGCTTCATTTTTCATAGCCGAGTCTACTCAATCTGTCTGGCAACACATCTACCCCTTTTGAGACAAGCTTAACCAAGGGGGCTTTAGACATACCTGCCTCACCATTTGCTTACACATACTCCTTTTCTCCTCACAATAGTTTGGGAGCCTGATGAGATGGGCTTTCTATTTCTTTCTATTGGACCAAGTTTTCTTTATGTCATTTCTTAGCAGGATGATTTCAAAGGAGGCTAAGTTGTGGCAGAAAACAATAAACAATACACTGTTATCCTTGTTACACATGATCTCATTTAATCCTCCCCTAGTTCTGAGCTACAATATTTTCATTTATAAATGAATACTCGTTTTTAGATGAAGCTCAGAAAAGTCAAGGAAATCTCTCAGGTAACACATCCACTGAGAGAACTGAGATTTAAACTCTCCACTCCATTACGCTACCCCCCGTTCTCCTTTCCAGAATATGCAGTTATTCTAGGTCAGCACTCTTTACAGGGTACATCAACTTGGCCAGAAATGCAGCAGTGCAGCTACTTTTTGATATGGGTCAGCAGAGGATGTTTTGTTTACTTGGTTGCAAACAATGAAACACTAGTGCTTTTCCTATGTTTTTAATTAGCCAAGCTGAAGCCTGTGATGTGAAGCCAACAGTAAGGTTCATTTCCTATTGTATATTCTGTACAATATGTGGAATGTGGGTGGCACTTGCTTAGGTTAATAGCAAAGGCAAAGAGTAATGACAACAGCAGCAGCAAATTAAGTGGCCAGTCAGGGATACTGCAGGGCTGAGTCAGACACTGACTCTGGGCCAGTGAATGAATCCAGGCCGCTTTTCTTTTCTACACGCCTTCAGGCATCTCTGGCGTGAACTATATACATAGGGTGCTTTCATATTTACTGGTAAAGGAGTTTATGAGCTTCTCCTCCCTGCCCCCCCCCCCTTCCCGTTTAGAAAACTACCATTCCACCTATGGCTTGGGGGCAAGAAGGGCTTTTCTTAAATAAGCCACCTATGAAATCTGCAGCTACCCAGGATGTTCTACATTCACCTTTCAGCTCCATTTACAACTGTCTTTTTTTTTTTTTTTTTTTAACATTTAGTTTCTGAAGAGCGAGGGCAACCTTTGTTGATGAGTATTAATCAGGACAGTTTCACAAGGGGTGGTGTGATGGCTTGCAGGGATGGTTGTCAAATGTCACATTGAGCTTTCAATAGTTCAAGCAACATTTGCTTTGCATATGGACAGTAATGTGTTCTCTGTGAGGTTAATTTGGCTCTTTTGAATGTGTTTTTCAGTCAAATTCAGGAAGTTCCATATGGCACTGTTTTTATTCTTGTATCATCTTTGCTAGGTGTTGACCTTTAGACCTGAAATTGATCTGTTCTGAAAACAAATGAAATACATATGAGAATCATGTCATGTTCATGGATCTTTGTTAAAAAAAAAAAGCAAAGAGTTTATCCTTAGTGTTTTAGCACATCAAATTATTCTGAACCAAAGGAGTTCACATGGCAGAATATGTATATTCAATGTAATCTAGATTCAGCCTGTTAAAACACAGGTGAAATGTGGTGCCAAAATGTACTGAATGTCGCTAGCATAGACAGAGCTTGTTATTACTCCATTTTCCCTGGGGAGGGCTCCATGCTTTAGTAGGTGTTGTTGATAAAGCTAGGTATACTATCTCCAGAAGCTGTTGCATAATTCTAATGAGCAGAGCAGAAAGGAGACCCAGAATACATGATTGTGGGAACTGACCTAATTTTCTACTTTAAGCTATAATTTCAAATCATTTATATTTTTCACTTTGCATTTTATACACCCAATTGATTTTTATAGTTGAATAATCAAGATGGTAATTGATAGAATATATCATTTACTAAAATTAGTTAAGAGTTACCCTGGAGAGTTTACTGATGGCAGTATACATTTTTCATTTTAACTATTTCCCTTTTAGCACTTTTGTTGGGAAAGTTTCTTTATTTCTGTAGCAGAGCAAAGCACGTGATAGAGTGATTAAAACAAACTGTTTCCAAAAATGCTAGAAAATCAAAATACTGAATACTCTGCATAAGTGAAGTAGGATTGCAGGCTCGATGTTCTTAAGTGGCCACACTGGGGAATGCCAAAGAAAGGCTGTTGGAGCCAAGGTAGGGGCTTTGTCAGCTGTTTTGTTCTTTGGTGATATTGACTAGTTAATTTATTAGGTGTCTCTTTTTACCTCCCATTCACAACTATAAAGTGTGGATAATACCAGAAGTAGGAACAGAGGGAGTGGAAATGAAACCAGTTTGGTACTTTTATTTTTTGTTAACTTCACTAATATGTAAATACATATTTAAAAAATGTGTTTTTTTTAAACCGTGAAAACTCCAGAACTTTTCATTAACCAACACTCTCTATTATCACTTTTATAAATTTATTGTATGATGTGCTTGTTGATTATTGAGGCATTGTAATTGACCAAGGTTCTTTGAAAAAAATCAAGAAACTGGAATCCTTAAAAATATTTCGTAAAATAGGTTGTTACATGAGTATAGATATATATATACAAAAACACACATTTGGTATATGAAAAAATGATCTAATAAATCAGAATCACCACGTACTATAAATGTATAGTTTCTATTAACCCGAATAACTAGAAAGTAGACTAGATGAGTGGCTCTCAATACGAGCGTGTGACTTTGTCTCCCTGGGGAACATTTAGCAATGCCTGAGACATTTTCGACTGTCATGACTTGGAGGAAAAAGGCTTTGCTGCTGGCATTTTGTGGGTAGAGGTCAGGGATGCTGCCACACATCCTGAAGCACATGGGCCAGCCCTCCACAACAAAGAACTATCTGGCCCCAAATGTCAGAAGTGCCACTGTTGGGAAACCCTGGACCAGATCCTGAGGTAGGAACCCTGGGTTTGAATTCTAGTTTCACCACTCAATAACCATCAAGCATTAGGCAAAACTGCATGACTTCTGTGGGCCTTAATTTCTTCTTTGTAGAAATACAGGTAATGCTTCATCATCTACCAATTTTTTAGCCTTGCAGTGCAGATCACTGTGAGCTAATAATGCATGTTGAAATGCTTTATAAACTAAAGGAAGAGTATGAACAAGTTGTGTGATAATAGAATAAAACAAATTTGAGTGGTTTTATATTATCATCATTTAACCAGCTTTCTTGATGAATTCAGAATTTTCTGTGTAATGATCTCTTGAAGGGTAGGGCTTGTACTTACATTTCTTTTATATCCTCAAGTACAATGCCGTCTATATAAAGGAACAGTATATTTTTGTTAATTATCTACATGCTTATTGTAGACTTTGTATTAACAAAAATCTAGTCTTTCATTTGTTTGTTCACCCTTGCGTAGTGCTGTTTAATTCTATCGGCTCCTAGATAGTGGGTCTAGCTACTGTAATTTGTTGGGAGATGTCACTCACATTCTCCATGTTTCTTATGTAAACTATACTAAAGGCTTTCTCACAAACAGTGATTCAGTGCCATAATTAACCGATAAGGTTTCTAGAGCAAATTTCTTCGTGGTGCAACTGAGAAGATGAACACTTGATCGAGAGACACTTCTATATGGGGATGTGAGTTCCATGTGGTCTAGAATGGACCCAGCGATATACCCTTAGTCAAGTGACCATGGTGGGAAAGGGCATTGATGACAGTTCTTCACTCAGATTAGGATCGTGATTATCCTTTGGAGAGGATCTGAATTTCTTGATGTGAAAGCTCATCAGCGTCTTGGACTGTTGTTGAGTGTGTTGTTGATCATTTCATGTCTTCTTATGCCAGAACTACTTCTGCCTAAATTTTCCAAACATGGAGAAGTAGGTGAGTGAGTAAGGTTGGAGTTTTTAATATTGAGCATTTATATCATTCCTGGAACATCTTAAGTCTGGTAGTCCCTTGTGAGTGACAGAAGAGTTCCTTTGCGCCCAAAGGATGAGCAGAGGGTGAAGCTGGTAGCTTTCGATCTCTTGTTTAGTAAGTTGAAATCAGATTTAGTGCTAATATGGTAAATCCTTGGAGTGCTATCGTGGCTTCTCTTTGCAATGGGCATCTACTTTCATTTAAATTTATATATGAATACCAGCGACTCAAGGAAACTGAATGTTATTTAAGTATATTTAGTTACTTGCCAGCTTCTTTCATTGGACACCTTTTCAAAAATTTGTTTTATACCTTCCCCTCCAGATGCTTTATTCTAAACCCTTAATCACCATATAAAGCATGAAGTATGCAGAAAAATACGAATATTTTTTCCCTCTTGCTTATTCATTTAATTATAGGGATAATTGTAAAAATTAGTAACAGGCTCAGAGAGAAATTTATGAAGTATATAAATGGTTTTAAAAAGGCTTATAAAAGTATATGCTAAGTATAGCTAAATTTGTGACTTTGCTTGACTATATAAATGCAGTTAATATCATACTTAAAATTGTTTCAGGAGATAGCCAATGAAAACTTTTGAGTTGGTCTCAGGGTCTTGCCTGTTCTACACTCAGAATATATCTAGGAAGAAGTACATTAATGTGATGGTCAATTTTATGTGTTGACTGAGCCACGGAGTGCCCAGACTTTTGGTCGAACACAATTCTGGATGTGTCTAAGAGGGTGTTTCTGGATCAAGTTAACATTTGAATCAGTAGATTGAATAAAGCAGATTTCTCTACCTAATTCAGGTGAGTCATATCCAATTAGTTGAAAGTCTACATAGAACAAAAAGACTGACCTTCCCGTGACTGGGAGGAAATGATTCTCCTAGGCAAGAATTCTTGAGAGCTTGTTTGGAGGTTCTAGCAGGGGAATGCAGCTACTCGTATACCCTTGACCGAAGAATGGTCTTCTCCTCTATCGGGGAAGGTTGTCCTCTTCGACTGAGAGTGCAGCTTCAGGAGGGACGCACATGGAGCGGTGATGGAGGAAGCGGACACCCGCCTAGCCAGCCAGATCAGCTGAATCAACCATGGCGATCAATGGGGTGACAGATGTCCAGCCAGATTGCCCTCACATCCCTAGGCAGGAGTTCTTGATCTGGGACTTGAGCAAGACTGCTTTGATCTGGGACATCAGTGTTTTCCTGCCTTTGGACTCCAAGTGAAACATCAGCTCTTTCTGGCTCTTGAGCCTGCTGACCTTCCGCATAGAACTAAACCAGCAGCTCTCCTGGGTCTCCAGTTTACCAACTACAGATCTTGAGATTTTTCAACCTACAAAATTGTGAGCCAATCCCTGTCTATCTATCTGTCTGTCTGTCTATCATCTATCATCTGTCTAATCTATCTATCATCAATCCATCATTTCATATTAGTTTTGTTTCTCTGGGGAACCCTGACTAATATAATTAGTGTTTACCAGAGGATGGGAAGAGGGATGAATAGGGAATGACTACTAAGGAGTATGTGGCTTCTTTTGGGGAGATGATGAATATGTTCTGTAATTCTTTAGTGATGATGGTTGTACAACCTTGTGAATGTACTAATAACTACCTAATTGTTCATTTTAAGTTGGTGAACTGTATGGTATGTGAAGGACATTTCAATTTTTAAAAAATCAGAATATAGCTGGAATCCACTGACGTAGGCCACACCACTTTCCTCTCTCGCCTGAAAAACTGCACTAGACCCCTAACTGGTGTCCTTCTACTTCCATTCTCTGTGCAGCAGCTAGGGTGCTCTTTTGAAAAATCAAATTTATGTCAAATTATCCTCTTACTTCAAACTCTTTAATAGATTCTGATTGCACTGGGGACAATATCCAAACTCTATTCCATGGTATACAAGAAGACTATCTTCTGGTGTCTCTACCTCTCATTTCATGTTATTCTTCTCTGGTTCCCCAAAACTGTAGTCAGATTCACCTACTTGTGTTCCTCAGACATTTCACCCCTGTTCTTCCTCTGGGCTTTAGTAGCTGCTGGTCTCCTGGGACTGTTCTTCCTTGGGCTCCTTCCCTATCTGGCCAGCTCCCCTCTACCCATCATTGGTTCCATCTTATCTTTCAGGTCATATCATAAATGCCACCTTCCATGCACCATATCTAAAGTAGGGCACCCTATTTATTTCCAATTTGTATCATAGCCTTAATGATCTCATTTTTTGTCTCTAACTACAATACAAATTTTCCAAAGGCAAGGATCTTATCTATCTTGTTCTCCTTGAGTTTTCTCACATTTACTCAGTGGCCGGTTTCCTTGTGGTTAAGGGTTTGGCTCTGGGAGGCAGATGGCCTGTTCTCCCTACACTATCATTTGGTCCACGTTACTTATTTGTCTTCTTCTCTAGAAAGGGAGAATATATCTCATGGAATTGTGAAAATTAAATTAGATAATTCATGTAAAGCATTTGGTGCCATGCTTAACACATTAGTAAGATCTTAGTAAATTTTAACTGTAATATAATACATACTTAACAATCATTTCAAAAATGAATTAATCCATAAAAATAGACTCCTGGGGAGAAATTCTTTTAATGACTCTTCTCCTGTCTTTCAGGTTTATTGGCTAGGCACGTTCTTTTTCTTGAATCTTATTTATTTTATAACTTATTTATTTTATACTCTGTCCCTTGCCCCAATTCCAAACTCCCTGAGGCAAGTCACTTTATATATTTATTATCATCCCTGAAAGAGTAAAAGAAATTACAAAAGGGTAATAGGCAGCCTGGCCTTACTCACATTGCTAGCATTAGCATGGAGCACACCATAGGTTGTAGCAGATCCAGTTGGATGCTACATCAATTTGCTCTCTTCCATCTTCCTTTTTCCACCGCAATATTGTTTATGAGTCTATAGTGTGCTTCTGGGAAAACAACTTTATATACATCTCTAGGAATACCTTCTATTAGTCTAAACTAGGAGTCAGTTAACTACATAAAACCAAATGCAGCCCTCCACTGGTTTTTGTAAATATGATTGGAACACAGAAACTCTTACTCATTTATGTATTGTCTTTCCTGCTACAATGGCAGAGTTAAGTAGTTTGCTAAAACACTGTTTAAGCCAATCATGGAGATCTTCTTTCCCTTGATAGTGATTAAAGGCGAGAATGTGATCCTGTCCTGGCCAATGAGAAGTGAGGGGAAGTTTTCTTAACCATAAGAAAGAAAAATCGAAAGAGATGACTTTTTATTCTGTTTCTGGATATTACATTGCGTGGAGGTGATACTTAGAACTACTACAAGTATCTTCTGGCCAGTTGAAAGGTGAAGCCAACCCTGATGGAAAGAAAATAGAACCTGAGTCCTTGAGGACATCCTCAAACCGTTGAATCAGTCAACTGAAAAGTCTCCTACATAGTTTTCTTGCTTAAACCAGTTTGAAAAGGCATTACTCTTACTTGCAGACCATGGTATTTCAACAGACATATTAGTATTTAATGCGTTGGAATGAATGAATAAAGTATGAGGCAGGAAGTATAGCCCTGTCTTTCTAACTTTGGTTATGGAGGAGTTGATTTATGAGCTGACAACAAAGTATGCCTATAAAATTCAGATTTCATTTTAGTAATAGCTGAAAGGTTAACTTTTTCTTTCCACCATTCTCCCATCCAATTCCTGAGACACCAGTTTTTTTTTTTTTTTTAAGTTTTTTTCCTGTGTGCAGTGAAACTTCCCACTCCCTAACCCCCAACCACCACCCAAGCTCAGTGACTGGGAAGTTCCTTAGTAATGGCTTTCTTGTTGTAAGGTGTTAGGAAGCCCTAAAAGAAAATTTCATCACATTTTAGGCAAGGATTATTTAATTAGTCCAATTTTTAAGAAGTATACGTGTTAGTGGAGCTATTACTCAGGGATGCGCATTTTATTCATGCTTTGCCGCATCATTCAGGCATCTAAGATGATTGATGAGGACCTTATACTAATTTGATAGCTTTTATCTTGGAATTTTAAAACACCTGATAAATTACTTTGATTTACTCATTGTTATGTCTCTTAATTCAAGAGAATGTTTTATGCTTATCTTTGCAACTCTCCATGTGTTTGGAACAAAGGAAAGTCTAATGTGGTTACCTCATTTCCCAAGTGGGTATCTCATTTCTAGGGTAATTCTCCCGCCCTTCCCTCTACATATAGGGTAAAGGGATATGATTGATAATTACCAAAATTATCAATATTCACTGAACATCTCAGCTACTCTAGGCTCAGAGAATACAAAGCAATATAAAACTTAATTTCTGCTCCCACGAGAGATTAAAATTTGGCCAGGAACATAAGTTTTGTAATAAGAAAGGAAATCTGAGAAATCATATCAGTGGTGCAGATGAGAAAGCTAAAGGAGATCAAAAGAGATTTTGATTTGGGATAGTCCATTGAGAAGTGTTAAGTGGGTTTGTAAGAAGAAAAGAATGTAGCTGGAGGGTGAAAGGAGAGGGAGATGGAAAGAGAGAAAGTGAAGTGAGTTGTTCGTAATAGAGGGGGCAGATGAGCACATGGTACCTCTAGAGGTTCGTAATTGGGCTAGTTGACCAAAATGTTAGAATTGTATAAAAGGTGGATTTTGAGACAGCTTTGAGGGCTTATGTTATTAAGGAACTGGAATGATGGGCAAGTGGTTTGGTTTCTATTACAATCTTAAATCCATGATTGTTTTCATAAACAATAAATTTGTAAAAGAAAATAAGAGGCAATAGTATAATTCTAATTTAATATAAAAATACAGTTATTAAAATGAGAGATTTATCATTCTTAGTAACTAATTAGCTGTTCTCCAAGTATTTGTAAGAATACTCTTATTTTAATAACCAAGATGCATGATTTTCTTTTGAAGTTCTACCCTTAGTAGTTATAGTATATTGAAATAACTCATCATCTGCAAATTCCTCCATTTGTTCTGGAGGGCAGGGCTGTGTCTCGTTCACTGTTATATTCCCAGTGCATATTATGTGGTAGGGGATCACCACGTGGTAGTTGAAGTGAACTCAGTTCTGGATTCCAGTCACTACATTTCATAGGATCTCATTTCTATTCTCAATGAGTTTCTATAGTTTTTACAGTTGTGGTATTTTTAAGATGATAGAGGATCATGACATTTTTTAATTTAAAAGATTTCAGGTGCTGCTTTCCAATTGATGTAAGATTTCCAAAATTTAACATTCTGAAATTATTTTGGATCGAAACATCAGTGAAGGCATTAGACAGTTTTTTTTTTTTTTCAGAATGATACACTTCTGTCCCTATAGCAGCACAAATAGGAGGAATTTCACCTTTTCATTTAATGTGATCAGACAGTCTGTGCTGGGAAAGACAAAGAACATTTATGAGGGCTTGGTTAAAATTGCTTTTCCTAATTTTTCCATGTGAACTTAGCTTAGGAAATAATGTGGGTCTAATTTCTTTAGTAAAGGCTTATGGTAAATCTCTGTTTTATCTGGATTTCATGCTGCCTTAAGATTCTTGAACTAAATCTACGAACACTAGATTTTAGAAATTTCTAATTTTTTTCAGTCAGCTTCCTGTTTTAGCAGCAGTTTCCTTCCCTTTTCTTCATCGATGATACTTTTTATTTACATATTGGTAAAGGCATATGAGGTAGTTCTCTCTCAATATTTATTATCCCCTCTTTCTTAGAGCATGCTTAATTTAAAGACCCTTTCCCGAGCTTCTTTGCAGCTTATGGCCAGGTACCAAGTTTTGGCAAATGAGGCATAAATAGATGTGTCAGGTGGGATTTCTAGGAAGGGTCTTTAAAAGGGAGAGGGTGCACATTATCTCCTCTTCAGTTCTTTTTGCTAACTGTCATATGAATATAATGGTAGGAGCTTCAGCAGCAATATTGGGTCATGAGGTGACCTTGAGGATGGAAGTCGAAGGATGAAGCAACAAGAAGAAGCCTCATGACCTAATGGAACCTCGAAGTCAGCTCTGAACTGCTTGTTTCTGGCTTGCTTTTACTTAAGAGAACATGCAAAACAGAGCTGGGACACGTTTTTCTATCAACAGTAATTTCATAATTGTGTTTATAATCAGGAATATCATGTATGTGTTTTGAAAGTAGAAGATTGTAAATTTTTCTCATTGACCACATATATGATGATAATCACTAGAAAAAAGGAAGTATGGAAATGAAAACCTATTTTCCTGGAAAGAGAGCTGTGTGGAGTACTAGACAAAACATCAAACTGGGGGTACTGTGCCTTGGAATGTTTGTCCTGGTTCTGTTACTGACTAGCTATTCAGTTCAGTTATTTAATAGCATGGAACTTTTGTTTCTTCAGCTATAACATGAATCATCATCACTCTCCCAATCACCTGATATCGTCACTTGCCAAGCTTTTGCTCTGTGTCAACTATGTGCACGCACTTTGCTTGTCCTTGGGACTTCTGTAGCACTTAATCTGTATCTTAACTGTAGTGCTCATTGCCTTCTGTTATGATGTATGGCAAATCTAAATATGATACATTTATAAATAAATCTATCCATGATCACATATACTGATAGATTAATACAGCACTGGTGAGTTTATTTATAGCTCACATGAATAAATTCCATTTTTTTAATGGCAAATATATCCTATAGATGAAAGGAACTAACATCATTTCCTCCAACAGATGACAGATTTCTAAGCTTTGGGGCTATAACATGCCGTATAGTTATAAATGTTATAGTCCAAGGAGATTACATAAAATCTTTGTAGTTAGCAGTTGAGGGACTTATTTCTTCTCTGCAAACATTGGAGAAAGGAATTTTTTATGGTGAGGGCCACAGAGCATATAGATTTAAACTGAAACGAACATTAACACACCTAACTAGTTCTCTAACTTTGCTTTTTGTTCATTGAGCTCTAGTGGTCCTTGTAAAATAATCTTTAACATCTTTTTTTATTTCCCTGAGAAGAGCAACAGCTATTTCAACACTTTGAGCTCCTAAGGAACTGAGATTTACAAGATTATTTCTTTGTGTGGCTTCTCTTAAAATAGTATTTTCATCCAGAGTTTTTTCTCTTAATTTTATCCAAGGCTGAATCAAGGTTTTGAGGGCTTATGATTTTGTTCTACAAAAATAAGGATGCACTATTTTCTCTATATTTTAGATTTGTAAATTTTCTGCTCTGTGGGATCTCAGTTTAAAGAACAGAACTCAGGGCTTTCCCCTTGAAACTTGAGGCAAAGAAGCAAGACACAAACAATAAGTATTGGAAAAGGTGGTCAGAGCTGCCACAGGGGGATAAAGTGTGGGCTGAAAATGAAAATCAGTTCTGCTTCCGGAATTTCTTTTTAGTTGTTTCTGCTTAAGTGGATAGTAAGTAACATATGGCAGTTTCTTTTCATTAAATATGAAGGGCAAAAATATTAGTTTAAATTACTGCAAATGTTACATTAGAAATGGTCTGTTTATTCTAGTGTGCTTGTTTACATTTACAGTATTAGGGAACACTTTGAAATAAAATAACACTTCATAGCCCCCTGCAACTCATCATGCTCACTGCTGCCAGCTTGTCTGCTTCAGACTGTCTCAAGTTATGGGTAAGGTAGCCAAAAGCCAGCATGCAAGAATCTCCTATCTCTGAATAGGTTCCTGTTTTGTATGTGCATATTTCACTCTCTTTATTATAGCTAAGCAGAAAGATATTTGGAGCCCAGAACATATAGCCTGCATAATTTAAAAGGGAAATAAAGCCACAATTGATTAAAATTGCATATTTAAAAAATGTGGTCTCCTGGGTTCATTAATTATGAAAACCACAAAAATAGTTGCTTAGTTAGCCTTTGTTCATTTTATTTTAATAGCATCTCACTACGAAGGATTTTTGCTATTTTAATTTACAGTTATTTATGGTTTTATAACACTGTATTAAGTTGAGTCCATTTCTACTTTAATTGCTGGTATATATGAAGGAATAGTAAATTTTCTCATCTAGGCTTCTCTGTTTTCTTAAAACTTTGAAGAGAATTTTATTTTTGAGTAAGTGATATATATTTTGGTTCATTGTTTCATGCAACACAATACATACTGTGGATCAGTTATGTGCAGTTTCAGGCTCAATGGCAGGCTCTGTGATATTTATAAAGATAGAGATAGTATTATCCTTTTTCTTGGGTTGCTTAGATTTTCTAGAGGAATGGAGACAATGTGTACACAGACATGTAACAAGGATATGTTGTTTTGATGCAGGCGCATTTTTTAAACCTGTTTAAACTGTTTTGTATTAATAGTGGCAGTACTTCTCTAGTGGTTACTTTGATTCAGGTGCTATCCTAAGTACTTTCATATATTCATTTCATTTTCAATTCCGTGAAGAAGATACTGTCCTTTCTCCTATTTTATAGTTGACAAAATGTTAAACAACCTGCCAGTTAATCAAATCAGGTCTAGTTTCAGAGTCCTGTACTTTTATCAACTATATACATAATTCTGTCTCTTGGTTGAAACATAAATTACTATCGCCAAGAACATAGTTGTAAATATATGGTTTCTTTCAACAATGACCTTAAAATTCAGGGCAAAGGCAATCAAACACTTAAGCAGAAGCAATTTTACAAACATGTTAAGAGAGAACTTCACTTTTACAAATTTTTGAGAGGATGCTAGTTTCCACAGTATCATCTGTGGCTCAAATACTTAACAGTAAATGTTAACATAGGCCATTATCGAAGGAAAAATTGTGAAGCCTTTATTAAGGCAGTTGTAATTCAATGATGTGATACTACGGAAGAATTTCGAATACCCCATTTAGTTTATTTTGATGAAGTTTGGGTTCTCCAACAACAGAGCTCTGGAGTGCAGCCAGGAGCCTACGGGGAGTTACTGCTTTTCACAGCTCAGCTCCCTTAGGTGTGGAGGCCGCCCTGCAGCAGGGTGCTGCTCTCGGGCATTAGGAGGAAGAGACTAAATTTTGAGCTCTGAAGGTGGTTCTGGACATTGCAAAGGAAACTCTTATTTATTTATTTTTTGATATTATCTTGGTCGTGGGGGAGGAGATGGATTAAGTGACATTTCAAGATGCCTTCTAGCCTTTGGTCCCTGTAGGGGATTGAACTAAGTGAAAGGTATGAATGTTATATGAACATAGATTTTCACTCATCATTATGAAGGGCTCTGACAGACCTGATTGTACTTGAATTGGGTTGCGGACACAAGCCAGTTTTTCTGCTTTAAGGTTGAAAACAGCTAATTGTTAATCCTGACTTATTTGCTTAGTTTAAGCCTGTGGCTGGGTAACTATGATCAAAATTGATTTAGATTTCTTCTCCATTGAGAGATTTAGACTTTTCAATTGAGATTTCTCAGTTGGGCAAAGGTATAAATTCTTCCTCTTCTAATTAGTCAATACGTATTTATCAAGTCCTATTATTTTTCTAGAGCTGTACTGTCATGCACCACATAATGACATTTCAGTCAGGGACAGACCCCATGTAAGGGTGGCCCATAAGATTATAACAGAGTTGAAAAATTCCTATCACCTAGTGACGTTGTAGCTGTCTTAAATTGTAGTGCAATGCATTACTCATGTGTTTGTGGTATGATGCTGGTGTAAACAAACCTTCAGTTTATAAGTTTAGCACATGTAGTTATGTACAGTACATACTTAACAATGATAACAAATGACTATGTTATTGTTTTATTTATTTACTGTACTTTTTATTTGTTTTTTTAGAGTTTACTCTTTCTACTTGTATATAAAGTTTACTGTAAAGCAGCAGACTGTGTTACTCTGGCAGCAGCCTCATACATCTCATGTTTACTATGTCTCTTGATTGCATCATTTTCTCTTGTGCTTAATTTAATCTTGTGTTGTTTTATAAGTTTAATGTAGCCTAAAGGTACAGTGTGTATCAAGTCTGTGGTAGTATACAGTAATGTCCTAGGCCTTCACAGTCACTCACCACTTATTTGCTGTCTTACCCAGAGCAACTTCCAGTCCTTCAAGCTTTATTCACAGTTAAGTGCTCTATACAGGTATACCTGTATATTGTATTATTTTTTATCTTTTAGGTAATATTTTTACTGTACCTTTTCTATTTTTAGATATGTTTAGCTATACAACTACTCACCATTGTGTTTTAGTTGCCTACAGTATTCAGTACAGTAATATTCTGTACAGGTCTGTAGCCTAAGAGCAACAGACTATACCATATGGCCTAGGTGTGCTGTAGGCACAAACCATCCAGGTTAGTGTGAGTGCACTCTGTGATGTTCGCACAATGACAAAATCACTTAATGACACTTTTCTCAGAATATATCCCTGTTGTTAAGCAATGTCTGACTCTACTAAGTTCTTGATCCACATTCAGTTTGTGTATCACCTCAGATCCATGCACTTGTCTTGCTGACCGACCAGAGCCAGCTTCTGCTGCTCCCACGGTTGTGGCCGACTTGTGTCAGGAGTAGGCCTTCATGTTGCTTGATAGAAGAACTCAACAGTATCTTTCTGCCTATGCCATGTGCCTCTTGCCTGAAGTCCTATGGTTTCCCTGTTGCCACTAAAACACAGGGGGACCTGCTCAGCACTCATCTGTTGCAACCTGCAAGTTGTGGGGAGTTAACATCCCATGTGGCTAAACTTTGACCAATGAGAAAAGGGAGTCAGTAGATAAATTCTTTCTTCCGACTTATGGACTAGTTTGGTGATCCAATAGCTTCATACTACCTCTCTGAAGACATTCAGCAAACCTGAGCATTCGGTTTCTAAGGAAGCTGTGGTTAGCTCAGTGACACACTGTCTTATGTTTGCCCTTCTCTACTTTCCTTGCTTGTTCCTGCTTCCTTGGAATTGCCTTCTCAACAGAGCGTTATCACATAAGCTTTTGCCTCAAGATCTGTTTTTTGGGGACTTTGAGGCCATTCTGCTCTGAAAGAGATAACCATTTGATGGCATTACAGGTAAATCAATGATGTAATGTGATGATCGTAAGAGTTGTATACAGGAACTGGGGGTGCAGGGTAGGAACAATTAATTCTGGCTGGCGGGTGAATAAAGGAAGGATGCCTGGAAGGAGGTGCTTCCTGAGTTGTGACTTGCACAATGATTAGGAGTTCACCAGGTGCCCGAAGCAAAGAAGGATTCTTAGGTGGAAGGCATCCTGTAAGAGCCTAAGACAACTAGGAGCACTTGTTATGGCTGGAACACATAGTTTAATGGCAGATGATAGGAGATATAGCTGGAAGGTAGATAGGGCCTTATCATAATTTGTCCTAAATAACCTACTTGAGAGATAAGTTTAGGGAATTCATGGAGGGCAGAAGCTAGATCATAGGGAGTAGAAGAGTAAATGAGAGACAACAGTGTGAGATAGTATAGACTTCTCCTCCAGGAAGCATGGCTGGGAAGGAATGGAAAGGAGACCTGAGATGTATCAGTCAGAGTCCTGGCAGGAAACAGCTCACACAAAAAGTTCATCTGAAAAGAATTTAATAAAGAAAGTTTTTATGTGGACTAATTTTAAGGGAACTGACGATGGATTACTGGGGACCAGCAGGAGTAGATCAGAAAGGTGTTGGTACTCAGAGGCTGAAGAGGCACGGTAGGGGTTTGGTTATGGAAGCTCGGTGGCTGTGGAAAGCAGTAGATAGATGCTTCCCTCCATTTTCCCATTGGATGAACATAACCAGAATCCAGAGAGCAAAGGAACTTGAGCGATATAGTCTAGAGAGGTCAGCCTCTCTGGCCAAACTTTGGGTAAATAAGGATGGAGAAAGGATGTGAAGCACAAATGATGAATCACCAACACACAGAATCAGTGGAGATTTTCTTGTTAATAATGAGAGAGACATGACTAATTTATATGTTTAGAGGAGAGCCAGAAGAGAAAGAGAGGGGCATAAACAGAAGCAAGAGAGAGGCAGAATAATTAATGAAACAAGTTTGAGGAGAGGATGAGAATTGAAAAACAGAGATGCTCATTTTGTAAAGTAAGATGCATACATTGTTACCTGAGACCCAAGGGAGGGAGGCAAGCAGGTAAGTAAGGTTGTGTATGCAGACACACACAGAAGGGAGATAACTTGAGGAAATTCATGCCTGGAGAGCTTTTATTTTCTTGTTGAAGTAGAATGCAAGGTTATCTGTTGAGAGTGAAGGGACTTAGCTTTAGCATATGGCTTGAAAATATTAATGTTAATTTTAGACTTGTTGTGAGGAGAATAGGAAAGTGAGCTGACTAGAGAAGTACAAAAAGCCTGCTGAGAAGCAGTGAGCATCCCGCTGAGATAGGAAGGGCTAAGTACTAAAAGCAAGTAATAAAAGAGGGAAATACTCATAATACATATTAATAAGTAAATTGCTAATGTTAGATGCTGGGATATAGTGAAGACAGAATTTTACCTGTGCCATTTTTGACTCCTAGCTATGCCTTATACATGCTGCTGGATCTCAAAAATCTTGAGTCTCAGATTTCTCATTATACCATATTTCCTCAATTCTTAAGCACCATTTACTTTAGAATGCACCAAAGTTTTATTAACTTTTTTGAAAGGTGGGAGAAATCTTTATTGTGTTAAATGTACAGTAATTTTTTTCCAACAAACAATAGTGTAAATGTAATTTATATTTATTATATATCGTAATAATGTAATTTATATTAATTATATATCATATAATGTAATTTATATTAATTATATATCATTCATATATACCATTCATATATATCATTAATTATATATCATATAATGTAATTTATATTAATTATATATCATTCTTCTTTTATATCTATGACCATGACTGAGTCTGTGCCCCCAATTGAAATACATAAACATTTTTCCTAATTATTTCCTTATCAGCAGTTCATGAGAATGGGTGACATGATTCTTTTCTAAACCTGCCCTCAGGATCCTGGTTTGTGGATCTACATCCGCGGATTCCTAGCTGTTTTCCATCCAAGGTTTGTTGGATCTGCTGGTGCAAAACCTGGGGATATGGAGGTCTGACTGTATGTTTATTGAAAAAAATCCATGTATAAGTGGACCTGTGCAGTTCAAACTCTTGTTTTTCATAGGTCAACTAAATATTCTTAATCACTTAGTCTTAGAATGTCGCATAGTTAAGGCTAGACTGTGGCCTCATGCTTCCTATTTTTTTTTTTTTAATTTGTATTTCCTAATGTAAATGATTTGAGCCTTGTTTTATAAATATCCCTACTTATCTACTAGGTTACATTCCTGATTTTGTTGCTTGTAATTAAACACTGTCTCTTCAGAGTTATTAAGAAGTGTTTGGCAAATAAGATCTCAGTGACAGCCCTTAAAGATGCATGAAGTGGTTCTGTTCTAGCTTTTAAACTTCGGTGGTCTGTTCTTAGGGAATCAGCAACTTCTACCCCTCTAATTGCATTTCTGCTTGTGGGAGAGGGGCCTTTTACACACATTCACTTTTGGTTTCTGTGCCACATCATTGTATAAGTCGCCCCCCCCCCCCCAGATGTTGTAAGCAACAAATAAAGCTAAAATTCAACTCTTGGGATACAGATAACTCAACTGATAATTAAATGAATGAATAGTTGACCTGTTGTTAAGTTTGCATAGGCACAAGCTGTGGCAGTTATGTCATTCTGTGTAGCTAGAGACAAGTTTCTTTGGAATGGATTTTAGAAATCTTCAAGTCTGCGTCTTAGAATTGAAGAAATGAAGTGCTATGTCCCTCATGTTGTTGCCATGAGGATCAAATCAGAAACTATATGTGAAACATTTCTGTAAATTGCAATGAGCAAAAGAGGTTACAGTCCTTATTACTAGTGCCTAATATAGTATGTGGCCCGAAATATAATAATTCATTAAGTTTCCTGGCAAACAAACCTAAAAATTACTATATCTCTTATACAAATGATCATCTCATATCTGTATAATGATTTCAGTTAACTTATTCTTATAGTCCCACAGGGTAAGAGGGGAAGATTCTACAATTTTAGTACTGATAGACAAGAAAATTGAGGCTCAGACATGTCAGGTGGCTTTCCTAAGGCACCTGAAAAAATAATGGTGCTGGGACTAGAATCAAGTTCATCTCAGTCTCTTTCTTTGACTTCAAATAACCTGTCTGTTTAGCATTTCTGAGCTGTATCATAGAGAAAAGTGTGAGAGAGCACTGAGAAGATATTTATTTTTCCCACTAAGATGCC
>NW_006494610.1:3594170-3642084 GCF_000325575.1 Pteropus alecto
CTGCCTTTTATTTTTTGTCTTAATTCATTCCTAGGTACAGAGAAGTGTATTATATTTTGTGAAGACAGCAATGTTTGTTTTGTTTTTTCGTTAGAAGTGACTGTGTTGCATATTGCCTTTAAAAATGGGAATCAAGAGGAAGCTGTAGAAAGTCATCTTTATCTGTATTTTCTCATCTCTCTAGAGCAACTCTTTATTATTTACATAATAAAAACTTGATAATATGAATGATGTCCCAATTTTAAAAATAAATATTCTTAGAAATATGACTGGCATCTAACAGTGGTTATTTCTGGTTGATGGGAACATAGCAGGTGTTTATTTTCTTTGTATGTTTCTGTGTTTTCTAAACTTTTCACACTGAATATGTATTTTGCTTTGTAATCAGAAAACAAAACATTAAATATTGTTTTAAAGCCAACATATGAGGAAAATAAAGCTTAATAATTTTTAGGTTTATGATAGAAAATAAAGCTATTTTGGAGCAAGTAACTTATGAAGAATTATTTTTAAATTTACTTTGAGGCCATTGATTCACCAGGACGTGGGACGGTGTGATGCTGTTGAGAGCACAGAGAGGGGCTGAGTAAAATGAATTATTACTGGCCAGTTTTTCTTTCTGTGAAGTTTGGAGATGGGTGGGGAGGCATCAGTTTTTATTCTGATTTCTGCTTATAAGTTTTTCAGATTTATCATTACTTCTCAGGAGCTAACAAGGGAAGTGTAACAAGGTCATGATGACATGCTTTGGAGTTAGGCAGACTTAGTCCCTCATCTTAGTTCTGTAGGTCAGCTGTTTGACGTTGGAGATTACTTAGATCTTTGTCAGTTTCCTTATATAGGAAAACTCTACCTTATAAGGTGGTGGACAGCATTGAGATATTTGTAAAGAACTTAGCACAAGTCCTGGAATATGTTAATCAATAATGAGTAGCAGCTGTTGTCACCATCACAATCATCTACCGAATCTGGGATTTCAGACATACATATATATGAATTGGTTTTATAGAATTACTCCGTATCTCAACTATTTGTCAGCACCTTAGGTTGCAGGTGACAGCAACCCAGCTCAGATCAGTTTAAGCTCAAAAGCAGGGTGTTTATTAGATGTGTTTCTGGCATAGTTCAAAGAATTGGTTGAAATATGGGACAGCCCTGGGGACCTCAGACCTTTGGGCATTTTTACTTCATTGGGGATGATTAAAATAGCTACAAACAAATTCTTTGGTAATTTTAGTATCTGTGCATTTTGAGATTATCATAGGTGATTGTCTTTCTCTTGAGTATTGGTTAGATTTTCCTGTTTGTTTTTTTTTTCCGTATATCAAATAATTTGGATTGTATTCTGGACATTTAAAACATTGTGTCATTGAGCTTATAGAACACAGAACAGATTGATGGTTGTCAGAGGCGGAGGGTGGGGGTTGGGTAAATGGGTGAAGGGTGTCAAAAGGTACAAACTTCCAGTTATAAAATAAATAAATCATGGGGATGTAATGTACAACATGATGAATATAGTTAATAATACTGTATTGTATATTTGAAAGTTGCTAAGTGAGTAGATATTAAAAGTGCTCATTGAAAGAAAAAAATTTATGTCTATGTTTGTATGATGATGGATGTTAACCTGATTTATTGTGGTAATAATTTCACAATATATACAAATAGTGAATCATTATATTGTGTACCTGAAACAGGTATAATGTTGTATGTCAGTTACATCTCAATTTTAAAATATTATGTTGTGAGACTGGTTCTTTTTAAATCCTCTGTAGAGTTTTTTGTTTATTTTAGTAGGCAGTTGACCCAGTTAGGTTTAGACTATAGATCTGGTGGTTCTAGTGTTAATTCAGTTTTCAAAACTTTTGCTATTGTTTGTTGGGGATGGGAGGAGTCCTCTGCCCTTTGCTTGAGCCATTCAGGGCTTAGTCAGGGTGATGGTTTGTACTGTAGTCAAGTTCCCCCTGACTGTGCTTTGAATTTTTAATTCTATTCCACACATTCCCAGCTCAAGGGTGAGCCTGGGGCTCACATTGGTTCATATCAGAGCTAGTTTCCCTTCTCCATCACTCTGGGATATTTTCTCAGGGACTCCTTTTTATATTTCCTTTGGTCAGAAAGATGGATTACTGCATAGTTTTAGCCTATGTGGTTTTTGGCAGTTTTACCTGGGGTGAGGTGACAAGAGAAAGAAGGGAGAAAAAGAATAAAAAGGATTTCTCCAGAACTCTGCACAGCAGGGACCCTTGTTCCAGTTCCTTTGTCCAGAGAGACAGGTTTTCTCTTGGGGTGTCAGGTGCTTACATCGCTGTGGTGCCATCGGTGCAGTTGTACAACCAGCGCTGGACTTGGGGCAGGGCTGGAAGGAAAAGGAGAAAAAAAGAGAAGCACTTGGTTTCCCCTTCACCATTATCCAGCTAACAGGGAGGGCTTTTCTTGGTCCTTTGGCCAGAAAGATGAGATTATCTTGGAGTTTTTTCAGGACAGTTTCCTGATTTGGCACACTTTCAACTCAAAGCCAGGCGATAAAGGAAGAAAATAAACAGCAAATTCACTACCATTGTTATTCAAGTTTTAACTTTCTACCCCAGTTCACCTGCTGTTATTTATTCTGCAGAGTCTTGATTTTTGTATTTTGTGCTGTGTGGGAAAGGGAGGCTCCATCTTGGCTGGCACCAGTGAGTAGTTTACTGAAATTGGCCAGGTGACATGTCCATATTAAGGCCTGGCATCCTGTGATTGACTGCCCAATCAGAATTGCATGGCATCCTAGAAAGTTCTCCAAAGGGTAATGAGGGCAAGAAGCAAGCTGTTACCGGAAGAAGTGAAAAAAGATGCAAGCTAGACAAGAACAACATGTATCTATTCTTTTTTTTAGTTTTTTAAAGTTTTTTATTTTTTTGTCTTTTAGGTGAGGCAACCCTTGGTTGACCTCACAGATTGCAAGGACCTTGTCAGTTTATAATTCCTTATTTTTTTTTTTTTAATTTTTATGCCTGTAGCACCTGGTCTTTCTAGGTGGTCTCCCACCCAAGTACTAACCAGGCCCGACCCTGCTTAGCTTCCGAGATCAGACAGAATCAGGCTTGTTCAGGGTAGAATGGCCAAAGACTTGTTCTTTCTGAATAAAAAGAAAATCTTCTAATAGATATTTTAAGTTGTTTTCTGTGAGTGTAGTTATGACAATAGATGTTATTAAGATTATACTATTTAAAAAAATTCTGTTAATTTGAGAGATTCTTATATGGTCCGTTCAGTGTTAAAGAACTTAAATAACTAGCCTATTTTTATTTAGCTCACAAAATTTGCAGGCAAAAACATGATTTGCATGTCAAAATTTTCAGAGCCACTTATCACCTATGCTATTACTGTAGACACTCTTTACAAGTAAAGCTCTATTTCAAGTGGAAGCATTGATGATTATTAGCTTTTGACTCTAAATTGTATTTTATAAATCTTTTCTGTGTGGACTCTGCCAGCGGCTTAGCTGGATTCTCTTTCCTGAGCCAAATTATGAAGTCAGCAAAGTGTTCTGTCATAGCTTCTTCACCTTCTTGTTCTCTTTCTCCCATTTGATTAGTCCCAGTTTTTTCATCACTTTGTGGCAGAAGAAGGCTTTTATCTGCCTGCTCCCACAGTACTTAAGCTCTGGGTCTTTTCTGACCCAGAGATGTCTCGTGACCTTTACCCTGAAAGCCTTGCAAGATGATTGACACCCTTCAGAGAAACTAATTAGACTGAAGTACTAATGCATTGATAATGGAAGTCCTTCAGTGATAAGTCCTACAACGTACTTTATTCTGAAGTCAGGAGAAATATGAACACTTTCTTTTTTTTTTAGGTCTTGGCAAAGCAACTACCTGAACTTAGGGGAAGTAAAACATTTTAACTATAGAAAATATAAAATCGTGAAAGAGAAAATAAAATTCTCTATATTCAACACTCAGTTCACTACTCTCAGTCCTTTATTACACACACCTATAGTCATGTTTACGTGTGTTGATTACATACTGCACCCACCTTATACACTTAAAAGAGTTCAGACATTGTTTCATAACCTTTATATTACTTAAATATGTCATAAATATTTTTGTCAGCAAATATAGCATTGGTATCATTTTAGAACAGACTATATAAAATTTCATCATGAGTATACAATAATTTATTAACCAGTCTTTTATTGTTGCACATTTAGATTGTTTTTAAGTTTTTACTATTTTAAATAATGTTAAGATACAAACCTATTATGATTTCTTGGGTTACGTTCCTAGAAGTGGAAGTAGAATTGATGTGTCACAGGGTATATTTAATACATTTCTGAAACTTTTGATGCAGTTTCTCCTGGTGCTTATTAAATAGTAAGTAGTTGCTCAAATTTACAGAAGTAAAGGTATCTTTTCACATTCAGCCTGATTTCCTATAGAAAAATGTGTAGTTTATATATATACAGATAAGCTTGCAACCATATGTAATTAGTCATAACAAGTAGATTTTCAAAGATTTGGTTTTTTCCACTTTTGGAAGTTGGACTTTTACAGACCGTTTTACAGTTTTAATTTGGATTAGGTGTGCGTGCGCATGTGCGCGCGTGCACGCACACACATACACACACAAAGATCTTCCCACCCAAGAACCCATTAAGAGGTAGATTGACTCTGCCTACCGTGTCATAGGAAGTTCTGTGTTATGAAGTGGTAAATATCTTTTGTCTAGATGTTATACAATAGAGATCAGTATCATCTTCAGACTGGCCTAGAGGGGCCCCTTTACATTGGTCTTTGCTGTAAAGGGCCCCACTTTGGTCCTCTTTCAGCTGTGTTCTTCCTCCTGCTTTGCAGTCTGCGGGCCAAGGAGATGTGCCCACCTGGAGGTTGTGTCCCCCTTCCCCTCACCCTTTTATGCCATACTGTAGGTAGCATGACTTTGAAATTACATTCTTAAAAGGTCCAGGTCTGTTTCCAGGGCCTTCATGGGCTTTTCTCAGGTCCATCCTTCTGACCATAGACTGTATTATTGTGGGAGGGGCACTGACAGAACTTTGATGTGCAGCTGGGGCCACCACTTGTTGTGAGAAGGCTGTTTGGGGTGTGAGGTGGGTATAAAATAGGATGGGAGTATTTATACTCTTGCCCTTGCCCTGCAGATGTCAGATATGGGCCTGAAAGACAGGGCTTTGTTGTTATACAGATTTCCTTATGTTATTACAAGGTATGAGCAGAGAGAGCTTCCAGGCAGAGAAAAAGTCAAGGCCTGGAGGCCAGAAAGAGTATAGCATATTTGATCCCATTATTTCAATATTTCATATATGAAGAGATTGAGATATGAAACTTGAAGAAGCAGAGGGAGAATGAATCAAGAAAGGCCTTTTATGCTATGTTAAAATTATTGACTTTATCCTCAGGCCAATTGGACATTGTTGTAGAGTTTTGAGTAGGGATGACATAATTAGAACTGGCTGCAGTGTCATGAATGTGGGCAAGAGCAGAAGAGGCATGCCAGTTAGGCTGTTGGTGGTCGTCATCCAGGAAGCAGAAAGTGGTGATTAAAATATGTTAGTGGCCATGAGGACGGAGGTTCGACACTTGCCTACTGTGTAGGGTGATGCTGTGGATCAATTAAAGTAGGATAATGTTATGAAAATTATTTTGGAAAGCTTAAAGGATTATGCAATAATCCTTTATTACATAATAAAAATAACAATTAATAAAAATAACAATCGTATTGTGGGTAAAGATTACATTCCAGCTAATCTCAATTCTGTGGTAAGCAGATATGAAAATCAGTTGAAATGATATGGGTAATGCTTCTAATGTGAGGCGTCACATCCACTGAAGGCTCCTTTGGGAGAGCAGAAATGTGGCTCTGCAAGTCTTTGGGGGTGGTGGTTCAAGTTGGAGTTAGCTGGGCTTGGGTTTCAGTGTGGATGGGCAAGTGTCCCTGAGGTGGATTTCATCATTCACTATGTAGCTCACATATCTTCTGTTTTCAGTAAGATGTCTTTCCTTCCATTTTCTGTGCTGATGTTCCTGAATCTGTAACCTTCCTAGTTCAGTTTTTTCCAGCAGAAATAATTCTTGTCTCTTGTCATCATGTGGTAGGAAATTGGAGGGGTCTATATTCTCAAACAGATATTCATTCGATCTTTCTGTTTGTAGATTTTATTTGCTTTCTGAGATATTTGGTGCCTTTAATTCTGAGAGTTTCTGCAAGTCAAATCAGCTTTCTTCTTGTTATCATCTGCTTACGTAGCCCTCAGTTTTCAGGTTTTCTTGCTTTCATGAGTCAATAAACCTAACCTTATACTTTCCATCTCCCCCCAAAAAATAATTGACACCTGAATCTAGCGTCATTTTCAATTCTCTATTTTTTGTCATCTCATAACATTTTTATTTCTTCACTCTCTGCTCCCTTTAGAAACAACTCTTTTACAGGTTTGTAGGGAGCAGAGATAAACATATATTAATTCAGCAAGTTTAAATGTAATTAAACAATCAAATAATGATTGTGCGTGTTTAAAGATGTTTTTGTATAAGAGCACACATTTTCCTCAGTATCTTCTATGGTTTTCAAATTAATATTTCTAATATTGATATTATTATAGATTGTCTAGCCACAGTTTTCTTCAAAAAAATCTAAGTTTATTTCACTGTTTTCATAGGTAGACTTGTTTTAGAATGTTCTTCTTCTTTTTCTTTTTTTTGAAACCTTCCCTGACAAGTGCGTGCCAGTGCAGGAGGCAGCTGGTTTCCCTTGATCAAGAACAGTGAAAATGTGAGATATAAAGTATAATACCACAAGCATAGATTTTTCTTTCGAAGAGTAAGAGGAACCTGATGTGCAGAGAGTTGAGTTGCTTGGGGCCTTAAATTTATCACTGGCAGAGGTGAGATTGGGATCTAGGCCTGTTGTTCCCAGGTCATTCCCTACCCCTTCAGAAGCTTGGATTGAGAGCCATAGGAGGAAAATGGTCTAAGCTGGGTTTTTCTCAAGAAACCCTGTGCACTTTCATTCACACTAACATGTAAGTCTCATGAGAGCAGGACTATTTTGTTCACTTTGGGATCCCTAGCATCTACATAGTGACACATGGGAGGTGCTTCATAAATAGATATCGAATTACAGATTGAATTGAATATCGTTAAGACCTTGTTTATTTACAAAGATAGACACTGAACTCAGGTTTAAAACATGAACTTTTCCAAAATAATTTCTAAGAAGCAATAGTATCTGCAAATGCAGAGAAAAGGATGTATCATAAATAGATCAGATACATATTACTTTACTTAGCCCTAGGTTCCCATGGTAACTTCAGGTTCCTTTTATAAAAGAAATATCTGAATAGAAATATTTCTGCATAGTGCCACTGTGCTCATGTACTTCATAATGTAAGGTAAGGAAGTTTTTGTTGTAAGTTGTTTATATGTCTGCATTAAGTATTCTCATGCTTTTGACCTTCTCATATTGTAGGATGAGTACGTTCACTCATTGGAATTGGAGTTAAAATATTTGTGCCATGCACTATAGTATCATGCTTTCTACCATTTTCCTGCTTGCTGTCTTGCTCTCTCAAATAAGGGTGCAAAGCACTTTGCTGAGCACTTAAATTTGAGGATATTTCTCCCAGAGGAATTGCAGGCTCATCATATACAAGACTATGCTGTTCTCAACATTCCACATAAATATTCAAAGGAAAGTTACATGAAGAAAATGAATTACATTGCTACTTTTTATCCCTTCTCTCTGTTCTCTTAGGTATCAGCACTTTCTTTTTTTGAGGCAGAGGTCTACCACCTCTACTGCTTTTGATTCTGTACTAGAACTTGTGGTCATCTCCTGGGTCAAGTCATAATTGACTACAGAGGATAGGCGGGGAGCATCAGGGAGCTGATTTTCTCATTGGTCAGCCACTGACATGTAAAGACCAGGCAGCTTTATTTGTTCTTTCATTAGTTTACTCGCTCGCTCGCTCACTCGCTCGCTCACTCACACACCCACCCACTCTCTTACCTACTTACCTCTCTATCATCTTTAGGCTAATGTATTTCACTGCATATCTTCAGGCATATTATCTTCAGACTTGATCTTACTGTTTATCACACCCTGTTAAAAACCACTATTTATGACGGAACTGGTAATCACTAGAACAGTTATAAACCCTGCCTATCTTTCAGGGCTTTCTCCTCAAAGCCTTTTTAAGGAGTTCTAGCTCACAGAAATTTCTTCTGACTCTGAAATCATAATAGTATGAGGTCACATTATGCACATTCTACTTAAGTTTTCTAAAAAACATGGCCTTTAAAATGCAAGCTATCTGGGAGAGGAAAAAAAATGGCATAGATGATAGAGGCTCTGTTCATCCCTCTGGGGACCAAATCAAAGTTGTGACGGAAACAAGGAGTAGCAGCAGGGAAAAATCACCTGGGATCTAGAGGAACAAGCCATACAACTAGGGAGAAGTCCAAGAAAGCACCCTGCAATGGCAGAAGGTAGGATGGGGCGAGGACGTGGGGCTGCCTGGTCCCGAGTGGCTGAGTGAGATGGAGGCTGCAGCAGAGGCCTCCTAAAGGGCCTGCATCTGTGAGCGGATTTTTGCTGTGACAGACCTGTTTGCTCTGAGCACCAGTGCCAATTAGGTTGCACACAGGGGCCCCCAGGAACTAACAGGGAGACATTGTTGGAGTGAGGGCTGAGGCGAGATGCACTCTGTACAGAAGTGCCAGTGGTATCCATTGTTCTCTGTTGAGCCCTCCCCTGTCTCAGTGTGCTGACACAGCGCCACCATAGCCGAGATGTCATCAAACTGGATAACAGAGGTCGCTCAGCTCAGAGGAGTCCATGAAACCCTGCTTCCCCCAACTCGCGGCCCCACCCAAGCCACATCCAGGTATATCCTCAGTGAGTCAGGTGCTCCATGCTGAACATCACCTAGACTCACACTGGAGGCAGCTGGCCTCGGTTTCTGGTGTGGCCTTTTGAGGTAACTATTAGCACAACATCTGTAGATTGCTGGCTGAATCTTAACAGGTGGCACTGGAGAGACAGAGGCTTGGGCTAAGTTTGTCCCGCAGTTGACTCCCTCTCAGGACTGTGCCACCTGACACCTACTTCACAAATCCACACTAAGAAGACCGGGAGACTTAGGAACTTTGCTGAGTACATAGAAACAGATACAGAAAGGCAGCCAAAATGGAAAGACAAAGAAGCAGAAACTATATGAGAGAACAGAACAGAGATGGAGTCAAGTAAGTTATCTAACAGTTGCAGAGTTCAAAACACTGGTTATAAAGATGCTCAATGAACTTTTGGGAAGGGTAGATAAATTCAGTGAGAACTTCATTAAAAAAAAACATAAAAATGGAAATGGAAATTATAAAGGGAACCAGTCTGAAATGAAGAATACATGATCTGAGATGAGAAGTATATTAAATGGAATAAACAAAGGAATAAACAAAGTGAATAAAGAAAAGGATCAAATGCCCTATCTAGAGGATGGGAAAGCAAGGACACACAATCAGAATGGCAAGGGATGAGATGCCAAGACTATAAAAATAAGGAGGAAATGGGACACTTTTAAGGGTCCAAAATCTGTGTGATCGGCATATCTGAAGAAAATCAAGATGTTGAACATCTGTTTGAAGAAGTAGTGATGGAAAGCTTCACTAACCTGCTGAAGGAAATGGACATAAAACCCTAGGAAGCTCAGAGAATCCCCAAAACCAGGGATCCAAAGAGGCCCACACCAAGACACATGATAATTAAAATGCCAAAGGTTAAAGAATATGAAAAGCAACAAGAGAAAAACAGATAGTTACTTATAAAGGAAAACTCATAAGACTGGCAGCTGATTTCTCAAAAGAAACTATACAGTACAGAAGAGCTTGGCAAAAAATATTCGACGTAATGAAGACCCAGGATATACAACCAAGAATACTTTATCCAGCAAAGCTATCATTTAGAGTTGAAGGGTAGATAAAGAGCTTCCCAGACAAAAATAAACTAAAGGAATTTATCACCACCAAGCCAGTATTACAAGAAATATTGGAGGGACTTCTTTAAGAAGAAAAAACATGTATCAAAAACAAGAATAAAGAATGGTAACAACTACCTTCCTATCAATAAGTACCTCAAATGGAAAAGAATTAAATGTTCCAACTAAAAGATAAAGTGGAGATGAATGGATAAGAAAACAAGACCCCTACATGTTGCTTCTAAGAGACTCACTTCAGATTAAAAGACATACACAGACTAAAAGGAAGGGGATGGAAAAAGATATTGCTTTGATGGATGTAGAAGGTATTTAAATCAGACAGAGAAAGATAAACACTATATGATTTCACTTATATGCGGAATCTAAGGACTAAAAAGAACAAACTAATCAAAAACAGACTCACAAATATAGTGGACAATTTGGTGATGGCCGGGGGGTGGAGGGAGGTTGGGGCACTGGGATAATGGGGTGAAGAGTTAAAGAAGTACAAATTAGTAGCTTATGGATGGTCACGGGGATGGGGAGCACAACATACGGAATGCAGTTAGCATTAATACGTTGGCTAGGTGGAGGGTCAGGGGAGGGAGAGGGCAATTGGGGGCATTGTTTTACAAACTGTATAGATGTCTAACCAATGTACTCTATATTTGAAACTAATTAAAATAAGTAAAATTTAAAAATGCAAGCTATCTGCTTGGTAAGAAATAGGTATCAGGGGGTTTAAGAAAAAATTGGCTGTGATGAGTTTTTTGAGAAGTGGTACAACATTGTAATTTATAGGAGTTTTAAGGCATTTTTATTGGTAATTTTCACTAGATAGAATTTTTACTTGCACATTAACTTGTGATGATACTCTTGCTTTGGAGCCATTAAACTTTATGCTTTCTAATAAAATTATAGGTTTTTGTGTGTGTGTGTATATGTGTGTTCTCTCTATCCCAACAAAATCATAAGCTTATTGAGTGCAGAGACTGTGCTATATTTATTTTAAATCTTCCCCATAGCACTTAGGCTATAGAACTTGTGAAATAATTGAGTGTCACATAGTAAAGAGTGATATATAATGTTAATATATAAAAACAATATACATTGATATAGACATAAATTATATATGATATGTGTTAATATATGTATATTGCTAATATGTCGAGATATCTATATATACATGTTTTTATAGATGTGATTTATTTGAAACATTGTCTAACCTATATGTAGTTAAACTATAATAATTGTCATCATAATTGAAGATGATATCCTAGATTTCCTGTGAGCACCACATAGTAGTGTAAATGACTTTTGTGTTTGGGAGTTTCACAGAAAACCAGAGCTGGTCAGTAGTTAAAGTGGTGAAAACATATTTTTTCACACGCTTTTGCAATAGAGGAAAAAAGACCTCAGTACAGAACTGGGCCACATTCCAATATAACATGGACAAATGGAGATTTATCGGCAAGGAGCAGGGTGAGGGTCAGTGGATGTAAAATTACTAAGAAAAAACATCAGGGCTATGGGGGGAATTCTGCTAAACTGACTTGACAGGATTCTTGCTAAAACTGGGTGATGCAAAGATGAATACAGAAGCCCAAAGGCCAAGGCTTCTTTGGGAAGAGTTCAGAGGAGCCTTGACTAAGGGGTAGTCGAGGAGAGAGTTTTTGTCAGGGGGTACTGTGGACATCCAGTAAGATGACACACTTTGTGTTTCTGTTATTTGAGAGTTTGTGCCTATATCTTTATTTGTGAGTGAGTGAGTGAGAGAGTGAGTGAGTGTGTGTGTGTGTGTGTGTGTGTGTGTGTGTGGTGTCCCATGATTTCTATTGAAGGAGTTTTCTCTTAATTATTTAGTGATGAGAAGTAATTATTCTCTATTTTTCTTTGGTTGTTTCCTGATTCCCACATATTTACGATGTAATGTTTTCAAGGAATCCATCATTTTATTATCTGGGGCAGTGTTTGGCATTCTTTGATTTTCAGACAAGTCTGAATAACTACCATCTTTTGAGTGGGATAGGGCCAGGCACTTATTCCAGTTTACAGTTTGGAGAGTGGCTTGTGCGTGGATGTTGTGTTGTTAGAATGTGCTCTGACTCTTATCAATATATTTGCTGATAAACTGTCAGGAAACCTGAAATGTAGGAAAAATTGTCAGGAATTATCTCCCTTGTCAGGAAAAATTTGAAACATGTTGAAATAGGCAGAAAAGATTTGACTTCGGGTGGTGAACACACAATGCAATATACATATGATGTATTATTGACTTGTACACTTGAAACCTATATAATTTTATTAACCAATGTCACCCAAATAAGTTTAATAAAATAAATAAAATAAAAGCAATCCTGACCAGAAAACAAAAGAAATAGAGATGACCGGGTGTCATGTTTTAGTGCACCTTTCTAAATGATCAGTTTCTATAGTGGCCTGCACTTTTCTTAATCTTTAAACTATTTTACAATATTGTGAGTGTAGGAAACTGATAATAATCTAAATGATTCTTGTCCATTGAAATGAAATGCATTTTATCCTTTCGAATGCTATTGATTTTTATGCTCTGGATATTTATCAGTTCTGCATCTCTTAGTTAATTCATTTCACTTTTCTGATTGCCTGTTTATGTGTATTCTTTGAATTCTCCTTTGATTTGGTGATACTGTATTAGTGATTGACTTGCTAATTAATGACTTAAAACCTTTGACATTTATTAATTTTATATTTGTATGACAAAAATTTTACCTTTTCTTTTTAATTGTTCCTTAAGACCTAGAAAATTCTCATTTCCAAGGGATCAGTTTAAGTGCTCAGTATTTACTTGAGTCGGTGGCTAGGGTTTTGGGCTATTATCTGTAAATCTGAAAACGTAAATGCTTTAATTCTCTCTATTCAGTACCTTGAATACCACTCAGAATATTTTGGGAGCATATGTTGTATCTTTAGTGATTTTATTACATCACAATATTTATTAAATTTTTGCTATGGATTTATGGGTTGTTTTCAGAAACAATTTTTTAAAATTATTATTTGTTAGCAGCCCAGATGAAATAACCTATTATATAATTTAAAATAAAACCCATCTGGCTTGGGCTGCAGTTTAAATCTCTGACTCAAGTGCTGCTCTGTGCGTGAAATAGGTTTGCATTTAAGTATTTTGAAATTATAAACACATTAAAGCTTTTTTATAAAATTCCAAGAATCTTGTGAGTTAACAATACCATGGCCCTTTTGAGTTCAAGGGTAATCTAGAGGAGACAAATAGGATAAAAAATCTTAAGAAAATTATTTGGCATATGATATCCATCATTAAGTCAGAATACTGTACTATACCTTTACCCTGTTCTTATTGCTTTTCTCTTCTCATAACTAGCAACCTGAATATCACATTAGTAGTGGTCGAGGACAGTTGTTGAGCTTACCTGTTTTATTCAGAGGCCCTGCTTCATTTGAAATTCATGCCAGACTTCTCAGCATCATTATTTTGCAAGGATGATAACAAATTACCTGAATTTTACATATGAGGGCCCGGATCTTAGTGGGATATGGAAATAGGAAAGACTTCCTAATACAAATAACTGAAAAAAGAGAGCCATTATGCAAGTACATGGCTATTCAAGGTCATTCTACAATAGGGGGTTGTGATAGGCTGAATAATGTCCCCCTCAACCTCCTCAAATAGCCAAGTTCTGGAATATTCATGGAACCTGTGAATGTTACCTTGTAAGACAGAAAAGAGCTTTGAATATGTGAATAAGAATCTTGAGATGGGAGATTTTCTGGGTGGGCCTTAAATGCAATCACAAGGGGAAGAGAAAGAAGGCAGTATACCCACAGAGGCAGAGATTGGAGTGATGCAGCCATGAACCAACAAATGCTGGTAGCCACCAGCAGCTGGAAGAGATAAGGAATAGATTCTCCCCTAGAGCCTCCAGAAGGTTCTGGCTTAGTCCTCCAGAATTGTGGAAAAAAAAAAATTTCAGTTGTTTTAAGTTGCTAAATTTGTGGTTATTTGTTACAGCAGTCATAGGAAAACTAATACAGATTTTGCTACCTGGAATTGGGGAGCTGTTTTAACAAATGCCTAAAAATGTGAAAATGGCTTTAGAACTGGTTAATAAACAAAAACTGGAATAATTTTGAAGCACTTGATATAAAAAGTCTAGATTGCCTAGAACAGACTGTTGGTAGAAATATGAATGTTAAAGACTACCAATGAGGACTAAGGAAGAAGTGAGGAGCACAATAGAAAAAGCCTATATTGACTTACAGAATATGTAATATGTCATGAACAGAATGTTGGTAGAAATATTAAAGGTGCTACTAGTTAAGGCTGAGAAGAAAATGAGGATATGTCACTGGAAATTGAAAGAATGGTGATCTTATTATATAGTGACAGAAAGCTTAGCAGAATTTTGTCATTCAGTTGTACAGAAAGCAATTCTTCTAAGTGATTCACTTAAATATTTACAGAGGAAGTTTCCTAGCAAAGTGTTGAAAGTGCAGCCTGGTTCCTTCTTGCTGCTTATAGTAAAATGTGAGAAGAAAGAGATGAATTGAGGGGACAGTTGTTAAATAAAAAGGAATTCAGACTTGATGATTTGGGAAATTCTCAGCCTATCCTGACTGCAAATGATGCTGAAATTAGGCCACTCACTCTTAGGAAAGTTTGCTGTGGAGAGAAGGCCAGACTATGGCTGGAAAACCTTTTGCTAGTGTTAAAGAAATTTGATGTATGACTTATGGTTCTATTTAACCATCTCAGCAGAAGGCAGGAATAGAGATGGGTTTATCTAGGAAAGATCTTTTGAGGGTCCTCCATCTAATGGTATGAATCCTGTGACATACATAGGAGACCCACGTTTTTGATAATGTTATATCTGCAGAAATACTGCCAGCTTGTATTTAAAGGGATAGAGATGGATAAAATGGAAGAAGGCTTTTGGATTCCCACAATTTCACAGAAACAGCTCAATAAAACTACTTAACTGCAAATGTGTTCTACTTTTTAGGAAAAATGAGAATGACTCTGACAGGGGAGCCTTGGGCCCAGAGGTTGGAGCCATGAACTACAGAAGATTATTCTCAGGCTTTGGAATCTAACAGAACTTGCTCTGCCGGATTTTAAAATTGCTTGGGACTATTGACATCTTCCTCTCTTCTTCCCTCCATTCCATTTTATCCTTTTTTGAATGGGAATGTCTGTAACCATTATTAATGTCTGTTGTATTTTGAAAGCAGATAACAGATCCACAAATGGAGAGGAATTTTGCCCCTGTATTGATCATAATCAGAGTCTCCGTCATATCTGTTTTAGTTGATTAGATTTGGGGCTTTTGAGCTGATGAGATGTATATAAGGTTTTAGACTTTGAGTTGATGCTGTAATTAGTTGAGACTTTAGAGGATGTTGGGATATGGTGAATATATTTTGCATGTGGAAAGGACATGAAATTTTGGGGCCAGATGCTGGACTGTGGTAAGCTGAATAATACCCCCCCCCAACCAAAAGAAAATCCATATCCTCATTTGTGAAATCAATGAATTATTACTTTTATGGAAAAAAATAGACTTTGAAGTGAATAATTGTTAAGCATCTCAAGATAGGAAATTATTCCTTATTATCTAAGTGGGCCCTAAATACAATCATAAATATCCTTATAAAAATGAGGCAGAGGGAGATAAGACAGAAGAGGGAGAAGGCAGAGTGCCTGTGGAGTCAGAGAATGGAGTGATGTATCTGTAAGCCAGTGTCTGGCAGCAGCTACCAGAAACTGGAGGAAGGAAGGAGCATATCCTCCCCTACAGCCTGTGGAAGGGTTGCAGCCTGGCTGACACCTTGATTTTGGCCCACTGATACTTATTTTGGACTTCTTGCCTCCAGAACTGTGAAAGGATAAATTTCTGTTGTCTTTAGGGCCTGACTAAAAATACAGAAATGGAGAGGAATCTAATTGTGTCCCTTATCTGCATACTCTTGTATTCTTTGAATATGAGACATCTTTATGATTACTGTTAGACTTCTGTACCCACCAGGATTTTATATTAGAAAATTTTACCACTATATTTTACAACAGTACCCATCTATTTTAAGCAGAGTGGCATTATATAAACTGGAAACTCGTAAATAAACAGAAAGCTTGGCTTTTGCTCTCAGATATACTCCTTACTGGTCGGTATCTTTGAGTAAATTACTTAACCAATCTGAGTTTCAGTTGAACGGTGGCATTAATTTGAACTGTCCTTTCTAAACCACATAATTATTATAAGTATTTAATGATATAAATATATATGAAAAATACCAGGTAATGTAAATGTAAGATTCTTTCATGCTCAATTATTAACCATGCTTTCTCTAGAGATATCAAAGTTATGATGAGCAATTTTGCACATAAGTCACTGGCCACATTAAACATTTTTCCTTCTTAAATTAGAAGCTAAAAGTGAAATTGTGGGTTTGAAATTTTTAACACTTTAAAGCTCTTGATTTATATCGATAATCTCTCCAGAAAGCCTGTACCACTTTACTTTCTCACTGGAAGCACACAAATGCTCATTTTGCTGCACAGATACCTTAGAGAGTTCTTAAAAAGTATTTTAAATGTTGTACCAACTTGATGAAAATTATCATTTATATTTTTTGATAAGGTTTACCATTTTTATTTCTTGACCATTTGTATTGTTCTTTAATGAATTGCATGTGTTTTTGACTATATCTCCAAACAATTATTTGTACTTTTTCTTACTGATTTTTTTTGAGACCTGGTATTCTTAAGTTAATTAACCTTTTTTTGTGTGTTGTTTCTTTACCAGTTTGTTGTATTGTTGTTTACTTTTTACTTTAGTTAATGATGCCTTTTTATGACTTTTATGCTTAACATTTATGCATAATCAAATTTAGTGAACTTTTATTGTTTTCTTCCCTCCCTTCCTCCTTCTCTTCATCCTTTCCTTCTTCCCTCTCTCCTCTCATCTTTTCCTCTGGAAAGCTTTTCCCATTTGGCTGCTTTTAGTGGTCGTTTTAGGTATGTAGCTTTCCCCTTAATTGGCAGTAAAGCATACTTGAGATCCAGGTTCTTGTCAAATAACATCATATCAAGTTATCCCTTGCCAAACTTTGTAAAAATTTTGAATGGAAAATAATATTCAGAGATGATTACCTGAAGGATATACTAAATTTATTTCTGGGGGAGAGTCTGAATGCAGCATAAAGACTTTTGTTTCCAGCCTGATGATTTCATCTTCTTGAATTTATAATCCTGTATCAGTTTATCTTACATATATGCAGAAATTGAAGCATAGTTTTTGAAATATGGTTTTTGCCTTACCATATCACCATTAGCTCCTTTCTCTATATCATCCTCTCTATCCCTATTATTAAGAATAATCTGTCATTAGTCAAATAAATGCTAACTCAGCCTAACATGCCTAACATCTTACATGCATTATCTCGATTTATTTCCACAACAGCCATACAAGATAGGAAATATTATTATTCAAATTTTGCTAATGAAAAAAATGGATTCTCTGAGAGGTAAACTGTCTTGCCTAATATCGCATAGATTATATGTGGAGGAATGAGATGTAAATTCAAGCCCAGAGCTTTCTGATTTCAGAGCCCATTTCTTAGCTGGTGTTCATTCCATATGGACACACACATACATAGGTACCTTCCTGCTTCCCAAACCTGATTCCCTTAAATGCTGATGTGACTTGATATTTCTGTTCTCTCCCATCATTGATACAGTAAGGGAGGCAAAAATTGAATGAAGCAGCATAGTAACATCCAAAATATTGAACTAAATAAATAGGATATTGAACTGAAAACATCTTGGGGAAGAATTAGAACTTCTCTTATTCTTCAAATGCTCTAGTGGTGTTTTGTCCTTGTTCCTCTCAGTTCAAGAGTCTTGTGTATAATGTGCTCTGACCAATGGAGGACACTGTGAAAATATCAAAGCAACTAAAGGCTACAGACACATGGGTTGATCTTGGTTTGCCAATTATAATAAATGTCTATTTTATAGTCTGTGATTCATGGCAGCTTGCCGTGGTAGGTGTGTATTGAGCCTGGGATAAGTTCTCAAAAATCTGATAGTCTTTTACTAGTATTTGGATGATTAATTGTTATGCCTTCTGTTACATTTTAGACAGTGAGAATTAGGTCAATGGGAATGGTTCTCATTTCTTTCTTTGAAAAACTTGATAGCATTCAATTTCCTAGTGTTATTTTGTTCTTATACTCTATAAATAGTCAGAGCCCTAAAAGTCTGCAAAAGAAGTAGGGAAATGTGCTATAACCTTTTTGGGTGGGTGAGACTCAGTGGACACAACTTGAGAGCATTGACTGTCCTGTCCTTCATCAGATCCTCAGTGTCTACTCACTGCCTGGCATGAATGCATTTTTGATCGACATGTTGCTTCGTGTGGATTGAGTGAGGGAAGAATGAGAGTCAACTGAGGAGTAAAGTTTAGAATCAGGCTTGTGGGCAGGTTTGGGGGTGATCTAGAAAGCACAGCTGCCCCTTTAAAATTGACTCTAACAAAGGCTTGTTTTTGTAATTGTTTGCAGAAAGATTACCACTTTGAATATACAGAATGTGATAGCAGTGGCTCCAGGTGGAGAGTTGCCATTCCGAATTCTGCAGTGGACTGCTCTGGCCTGCCTGACCCAGTGAGAGGCAAAGAATGCAGTATGTTTTGCCTTTTTTGACCATTCGTTTTCCTGATTAATCCATATCTTCTTTATACCAGTCCCTGAGGTTAATTATAATGAATATGAGACCTTTGAAAAAATGAACACGTAGCATCAATATCTAGCAGAGCAAGAGCACTCTTTTTCAACAGTCTGGGCCCCAGTGTCTGAAATCTGTAATGAGGCACAGGCAATATT
This sequence comes from Pteropus alecto, assembly GCF_000325575.1. Lineage (NCBI taxonomy): Eukaryota > Metazoa > Chordata > Mammalia > Chiroptera > Pteropodidae > Pteropus > Pteropus alecto. Next base: position 3,613,036 of record NW_006494610.1, read on the forward strand.
AAAGAATGTTATTTTTATTTATTAAAAAAAACCTGGTGTACTGTTTTTTTCTATTTGTTTATTAAAGTATAATTGACATGCGATGCTATGTTAGTTTCAGGTGTACAATACAGTGATTCTACATTTATATACTTTGCAGTGTGGCTTATGTGTTTTATAACTGGAAGTTTGTGCCTCTTATTCCCCTTCACCTTTTTCACCCATCCCTGTTTCTCTGGCAACTATCAGTTTGTTCTCTGTATCTCTGAGTCTTTCTGTTTTGTTTATTTTTTTATTTTTAATTTTTTTTTAGATTCTACACATAAGTGAAATCATATGGTATTTGTCTTTCTCTGTTTGACTTATTTGTTGGCAAGGGTGTGGAGAAATGGTGTATTATTTACTTGAAGTTCTGGAGAACTGAGTGGCAGAATTTTTCTTTAATATATTTCCTTTTTTAACTTAAATTTCTAAAAAGTTTTAAAATTTTTGATAAAATGTGGATAACATAAAATTGACCATTTTAATAATTTTTAAGTATAGAGTTCAGTGACACTAAGTACATTTGCCAACATCCATCCAAAGAACTCTTTCATCTAGCAGTGAATTTCTATTTTAGCCATAGATATAATGTAATTTGCCTTTTTAGTATAACCTACAGAGAGATTGTAGAATTGATAATTATCGTATTCAACAGCTTATCTTTTAGCAGTTAAGCAGGCTTGAAGTGCAACATTATGAATTAACAGAGAAATATGTCATTATATTTATTTTTACTTATAAACCCTACTTTAAAAATAGCATTCAGTTAAAGAATTTGGTGAGTTACGGGTTCCTGCAGTGAAGTAGTCTAGGAGTAGACTATAGTTCAAAACTGGAAGTAAGACAAAGAGGTTATTTTGGTTTTTCTACAGCTTTCCAAATGGTATTCCTAAAAGCTTACTGCTTTCGCATCCAAATGAAAGAGCAGGTAAGCAAATTATTAAATGATAGTTAATTCTTTCTTGTTCATAGAGAGAATGTGTCTTTGGCTGGAGGAGTTACAGCATAGGTGATGGTTTACTGTTAAAAGGAAGATAGGAAGACAGCAATCATCTTATGAGGAAAATTAGGGAAGGAAACCATTATTTCTTGGTGAATGATATTAAATCAATACAGAGAGAACCTGAGAATGCCTAACCAGGTGAAGAGGTCAGTCTGAGAAGAATCCTAAGAGGATAGTTGGGTCAGTATAAAAGATGATACAAGGCTGGAGTGTATGCAACCACCTGTGCAGAGAGAGGATCAGTTCTGTGAGGAAAGATTGTCCTGTGAAGAAGGACTGGTTTTAGCTCATTGTAAAATTGCTTCAGTCACCTTCCTAGCAAATCTATATATCATTTATCTATATTTACTCTTTGTTTGTGAGCTAATTCCTTGGTTCCCTTGTAAACAACCTTATTGAAGTAAATTACCTATTATGAATACTACTCCATATCTAGGTGATGTATTGGTGCTGGCTAGCATTGGCTTTTGAGAGCTGATTTGTTAGTTTGAAATGGGTCGTGGTGGAGTATTTTACAGCATTGAAATTGGCGAACACTACAAATCAGGGACCTCCATTCCCTTGGGAACTGGTTATTAAACATGTACCAGCACACCATTGATTAAATTTATTGGCGAAGCATTAAAAAATCTGTTACAGAATTGATACTCGAATAGAAATTATTTGTGTTTGAATGTTGCCAGGCACAGCCTTTGCTCATTATTTACTATAATCTTATACAGATAATGTTATGAATCTGACACTTCAGCAAGAAATTTTTCTAAAAACTCTGACTAATAATGAAGTCACTATTAGTTACTGCTTACTTTAAAAATGATACAGCTTATTTTAAAAATGATACCCTAAAAATGACAATAGTCATATGATAGCTGTGGCATTTTTTATCTTGGCATTTTGTCTGAAATCTGAATTTGCAAGTATTTTTGCATATATACTATATCTGCTCAGGGAGCCATGGCCTCTGCTATGCATAAAGCAAGTTATTTTAAAACTCACAAGAAACTTAATAGATAAAAACTTAGAAGCTCAGTTAATTCATAACATTAAACATGATGCTTACCACATTACTAGTCATTAAAGTACTGCTTGAAGGCAGTTATGGTGATAACTGAACATTTCTTCAGTGGGTTGGATTTCTATTGGTAATAATAGCTACCATTTCTCATGTACTGATTATGTGCTAAACATTGTGCCTAGAGCTTTACATCATTATCCTATTGTATCCTCACAACAATCCTCTCCGATAGCTACTATCAATATTTCCAGCTGATCGATGAGAAAACTCAGAGTTAAAGTGAAGTAAGTTACCACAGGTCATACAGTCAGGATGTGACAGATCTGGGATTTAAATACAGACATGTCTCTTACCCACTGAGTTAGATCATCAATTGAAGATGACAGCCTAGAATTGCTTTTAGGGTTTCATGAAGGGGATGCAAAGATCTGTAGGTGAACATCTTCAAGGGAAGATATTATAAACTCTTGTGCTTCAAGGATGAAAGAGAATAAGAGTATTATTGTTCAGGAATGACTTGCTACTTGCAAACTGTGCCTGGGTGATGCCCCCAGACTCTGAACTCAGCAGTTATGCCGTGATGATATGGCCTAGTAGTTGGGCCATATAAAAGAAAATAAAAAAGTGAAATGTGGCAACTTCAGATAAGTAAAAAAAGACAGTGCTCGTGTGGAACATAATTTCCCTAGATCCTAAAGTCTCTCAGTGAAGTCAAACCCAGAATCGGGAGTCTGTTGAAATTGCTATAGATTCCTCAAAATGTAATTGGGTAGATCTTTACCTCTTTCTCAAAAAGATCCAGTAGAGAGGACTTTTCCTTAGGCAAAGGATTATAGGAATGTTCATGTAGGAGTTGTAAATTTTTTTCAGAAAATTGATAGACAAGCTGTATTATATCTTTATTTTTAAAAATCTGGCTGCAAGGCTGAATGAAATTAATAAGTCAGGTATCAGTTTTTGTTGTGCTAGAATCCTGGTTTGTGTGTGTGAGCTTGAAGCTTACACAGCTCAGGAAATGGGATGGAGAGACCTCTGGTTATTGACTGACACTGGTCTCCATTCTCCTCTTGTCCCCTCTGCTGTGCAGAGCTCCTCAGTCTCATAGGCAGTGCTACTCTGAGCAGGCCACTGAGATGACTTCATATCTCTCCTTCTTTACTGCCAGCTCCAGGCTTAGTTACAGGGAACTTTGTTGCTTATTCCATGCCCTTTTGTTAAGAGCCTTATGTCTGTGGGCATTTCTCACCATTTGAAATGTTGGCATCACTCAGGCAAAACTTGCAGGTGGCATGCCATTCCTGAACCACAACACTCCTTATCTTTTTCCAGAACAAAGATATATGCCCCCTGTCACAATTCCATCCCTTCTCCACTGTTGAGTCACTTCTTAAGTCTTTCCTTGACCCTCTTTGGTCCCCTTGGTGTTCTTAGATGATCAAAAACAATAATCATTTTGGAATTCTTCCCCCTTCCCCCATCTCTTTCTCGCCACACACTGGAGAAAGGGACTTTATTTTAAACCAAACTTCAGAAATAAAAGCCTGGCTGGAAGGAGTTGGGAGAGAATTCCTCTACCTATTTCCTTACATATTTTCAGACAAATCTAGAATACTGAGGAGGAAATAAACATAAGATATCTCTTCCTTTTGGGTGTGTATATCTTCTGCTTACTCATTCAATATTTATCTGTCCATGACTTTAAGTATAGCCTTAGTACATTATTTTCTAATTAGGGGCGACTGTGTAAGATACCTGTAAGTCCACGTTAGCATCAAATCAGTCATAGTCTTGTGGACCTTTAATCTCATACTTCATATTTATATAAACTTCTAATATTTGGTTTTCTTAGGTCAAAAAATACTATGTTCAGATTAGAAAAAGACCTCGAATATAATTTTTTTCTATTTACATCATTTCTCTCAGCTCTATCACTATAACCCACATTCAATGGGCCTTAAGAAGTAAGCAGGGTAAATGAGCAACAGAAAGTTTGCTCATTTCAGTTTGGAATTGAAAGAAGAAGAAGAATTCTCATGGAAAGAGAGTTGGTTTTAGCTTTCTAGGTGGGATATTTAAAAATCCATTTATTGACCTCATAGCTCTTTCAAATGTAGGCTTTTCCCCAGGATTCAGTACATAGTTTCTCTGATTTGTGTTAGGAGTTGTTATTGGTGCAGTAACAGGTGCAGTTGGGCAACTTGAGTTCATTGGCACTGAATGGCTATCAAATGTCATGCTCTAAGTCTGTTCTATGGAATACTCATCCCAAACAAAAAGTGTGTCAGAGTCTTCTGTGGTGAATAAATTTGGAAAATGGTGAATGCTGTATCTCTTTCATGGAAAGATGCAGTGTACATTTTCAAATTAAAACCTCTGAGAAACTTAATAAACATTTATAGAACATTTACTGTGTGTTAACTGCATTCTATTTTACCCAGGGTTTCCCAAGTGTGTTTGATTATTGGACTCTTTCATCCAATGTGTAGTTGGACCCCTTAGGCAGATATTGTTTTTAGAACACACAGATTTAAACACACATGCCTGGCTAATTTAGTAACATTTTATATGTTGTTACTCATACTATGATTTAAATATTTTCATATAATTTTTTTGCTTTACAAGGTTCGGTTGCAGATTACTGAATTGGTGTCCAGTTGAAGATCTCTCATGGTTGGTGATCAGGTGTGCTATGCACCTTGGTTTAAATCCCAGATCTACAACTGACTTGTATGTCTTGGGAAAATTATTTAGTCCACAGTTATAGATTGAGCTTTAATTTTTTTTACTGAATAATCATTTATTGAGTATTTCCTATATTTTGAAATCCAAAAATAATGAAAAAAAATTTCTGTATTTGAGGACTTTTCATTCTAATAAGGGAGCAGGTTGGTAAATAAATTATTTATAGTATAGGGGCAAGGTGCATGATAGATATAAAGACCTGGGGTTATCTTACTAAAGAGAGGGGGATAACTTCCGCTCAGTGAGAGTCAAGAGGGCCTCACAGTGAAGCAGTTGTTGAAGTTAAGTCTGAATAACCACAGAAAGTCATCTGAGCCCTGGCAGGTTTATGTGAAAAATTGTGTCCTGAGTTAGACTTGAGGAAGGGATTAAATGCCACATTTAATGGGTCATACATTGTTTATTTTTTCAGGATTCCTCAGGTGAATCCTAAGAGAAGGAGTTCTGAAACTCAGTGCAGCACCATGGCATTTGAAGCATAGGAAACATGGGCAGCAGTGAGGACTAGGGGCAGCACTACGTTTTCCTGGATGCCCTGCGAGATCTGAATAGCTGGCTCTCAAGGAAGATGTGAGAGGGGACAGAGATTCTGGCAAATCTCATAGGTTCTAGTGTGTCACACCAAGGACTTTGACTTGGAGACAGCCATTCACAGGTGTTTGAGGGGCTTAAATGAGGTAATAAATATAATCTACAGTGCCTGGAATCATAATTAATAATGAAAAATTATAAAAGCCAATCTTTACTTGCTCTGTGCAAGGCACAACTGCAAATGCTTTACATATATTTGCTCAAATTCATTTGTTGCCCCAATAACCTTGTGAAGTACCTACTTGTATTAACTCACACAGAAAGGTAGAAGACGGAACCAGGATTTGAAACCAGGCAATCTAGATCCTTGGGTCCATGTTCTTAACTCTTATGATGGTTCTGCCTCTTTGGAATACACTACAGTGCTGAACAAGTGTTAGTTTCCTTCTTTAGGCATCTGTGCTCCCCTAACATTTACTTCATAAATGTTATGCAAATGAATATCCCAAATAGGTAAATGGATTTTTTAGAAGATGCCATCTAAGGCTCAGATATATTGCTTTGTGGATCACTTTAAGGATTAATGATCTGCTTGTAGATTTTATTCTTAACTGTGTATGTTTTTCTGAAAGGTAAGAGAACAGCACTCAGAATTTATGGCATATTTGTAGTTCTACCCTCATATACAATGAGAAGTTGGTTAGTTAGCATTTTTTTTCTGTGCCTAGAAAATTTTTGGTGCTTGTTACATATAGTATGCTTTTATTATTTAACATATCTAACACATTTAACATATTATTTAACATATTTAACTATTAGAAGAATATTAGTATTTTTTCAACTATAGAAATTCTTAATTTAGAATAGAGTCCTATTTCATTATTCCCAAGAGAAGAGCTATAATCCTTTCATGAATCCTAAAAAAATTCCAAACACTGGAATATATATTGATTGAATAACTTTGGTGTCATCAAATTAGAAACTGAATTCAGTGTTTCATTTTTGTAGGTAAAACACAGAGATTTAATCAGATTCATAAAAATGTATTCTATGTGTAAAAGGACAGAAACATTTTGTCCTCAATAGGCTTAGTTTGGAATGTCGATGTATCAAGTTCCAGGTGGGAAGAGTGTTGAAGTTAAATGGGCTCAACAACACATAAGTGGGAGGTGAAAGGCAGCAATGAATGGGATTGTTAAAAGAACAGCTCAAAATCAGGCTTTTCATCAATTGTAGTGTTTGATAGGAGCTATGCTTGAGAGAGCTTCTCTGAAAAACTGTTTTATAATGGAAATGAGAGAACTCAGCTCTGAAAACTGCAGAATTAAGGGCAGAGAGACTATCAGGAAGTAGAGGGTGACTGACACTTTCTAAAGGAGAGGAAAAGTTCAGAATGATAAGAATCATAGTGTTAGAGCATAATTGGAAATTGAGAAAACTGATTTCACAGTTGCATTGTTCTATACCCTTTGGTGACCTCATCAAACACTCTGACTGTTTTCCTTCCCTTGACCTTCACTGTCGTATTTTTTTCTGTAAACCTTTTGTCATTCATGCCCAATGAACTGGAATTGGTCTCCTTCCCCATCAAACATTGAAGTCAAGAAGCCACAATAAAATACATTCATATTATTTTTAAAGGTGCAAACTACCTCAATTAGCTTCTGCTTATAAGTTTTCCTGCCAGGAACTGGTAATTTTGGGGGGCGGGCTAGGGTTAGGGAGATTTTCTGGCTGATCGCTTCTCTCTAGGAAGTGCAGTGATGATCATACAGTCCTACCTGATAGAGATCTGTGAGGACCCATTCATTGGAAAGGATATTAGAGGTGAGAATTCTTTTTCAGAGATGTAGAGGCAATACTTTCACTAAATAGTATTTTCAGAGAATAGAGAATATTAACCAGAACTAGTTTGTATTCATGTACTCTTTTGTAAGTCTCCTGTCCCAATTTCGTTTTTGTAAAATGAGAAGTGGAATGGTGTTTCTTCTCTGTCAAAGAATTTCACAAATATGACCTTAAAATTTACATCTCTTTTGCCTACAACTTTGTCCCTCAGTCCTAATGAAAAATTAAAGATTGTTATTGATAGGATTGGGCTTTAAGAATTCGATTCTAATAATTTTATCGTGCTAGATAATGATAGTGAATTTTTTCTCTCTTAACTGTAATAAAATCTTCTGGTTGCATGGTTCTGTGATGAGTCTATGTGTAAGGTAGAGTTGTAGGGGTCATGGAAATCTATCAGAGAATCTGCATAGAATGACTGCAGAAAACTTGAACTAAGTTGCTCAAGGTCAAATAGCTGAGGAAACTTGGGATCTGAATTGAGAAGATCACCAGCAATGAGGGAGGAAGAAGAGCTGAGATTTGCTGAATTCGGAAATATTCAATTTCTCTTATATGCCATTTCCTATTTTCTCTTGTTTTCTGTGAGAAGAAACATAATAATAAACCTGACAGGCAGTTGAAGTTTTAATTATATGATATAGTAATCAATTGACTGATTGATGAAGATAAAATTTATCATTTTTGAAGCCCACAAACTGCATTATTTTCTGTTTATATAGCTTTTAATCTCAGTGAATAATAATAGCTATAAGAGTACTCTCGTGTAGTCAATAATAACAATGTCTACTACTTTAACCTTGTTTTATTTATCTTATTTAAATGAAACTAGACAATTGAAGAAAAGTAAACATATTGGCCTAATTCTGGGCTTGATTTAATTAATAATTTCCGTAAAATGTACATAATTATTTTTTATTAGGTTAACAGAAAAGATAGATTTTACAGTGAATTTAGCTTAGTGAAACATAAATGTAATCTATTTTGAGGAAGATAAGTCTAGACTAGACTAGAATAGAAGATCCGTGGTAGGAGGAACTGTTTCTATCTTATTAACCAAAATAGCCTTAGTGTCTAGTGTTTGCCTCGCAAATATTAGGTACTCAAGAAATATTTGTTGCATGAATTAATGCAATACAGTGTGATTGCCATATACTTACCTATAATGAGATGGCATAGGGTCACTAATTCATCGACATCTCATTATGCAAGTAAATTGAAAATCCTTTTATTACTACTTATTATTACTGTTTACTGTTTAGGAAACATTTCAGCAATAACTTTGAATTAAATAGAAAAATGGATGAATTATGAGTGAATGTAATGGATAGCTGTAACCTTTCAAAGTACGAGGTCTCTGGAGGAAGAAAAAGAAAACTAAGAGACCCTTGTCAAAGATTAAAAATAGATATTCTTTATAGTTAGCTGTAAATCATAGATGATAATCAGCATATGAAATATTCAGTTCGGTGGCCACTATTTGGTATATTGTACTGGTGGCTGCATGATCATAGTAATTTAAATTTTCATGTCACTTTTAACTTTCAGAGCAGTTTCCACTGTATCTCACAGAACCACAAGCAGTCTTATGAGAAGAGAAGGGGAAGTGGCATTCTCATTGCAATGAGAATCAATGGAGGCACAGACGGTTAAGTAAACTGCCCCAGCCTTTTGCTAGTTGGTGACAGACAGATATAAATGCCTTTTTCAAAATCTGATTCTTCACACCTACATATTTCAACCTTTACAGATTCACAGTAGCAGAAATAGATGTCAGAAAAGAAGAGGCATAAAGCTGAGAAGAAGACACTGAGTTTAGCACATGACCTCTTGGTTATAGTTTAGACGTCAAGTGGTTGGATGCTTAGGTAAAATATTATGAAATCCCGGATCAAGCCCACTGTTAAGTAGTGTATGACCTTATGCAAATAAGGTCTTCCTGTTCTCAGATTAGGACTTTGCAGTTTGCTTATCTTCAATTCAGTTACTCTAGGGTTTTGAGGTTGTTGAAGAAAAATAGTATTTATTTTAGAAATGACTCATTGTTTAAATTAAATATAGTCAGCTCACATTTACAACAGTTAAAATAGCTTTTTATAATAACCGTCCATCATCCTGTCTTTGTTGAAAGGGTCCTATATTGTAATCTAAATAAATTTGAATGAAAAGAATATAGTCCCCAATATTATAAAAACCTTTGAAAACCAACTAGAAACTAAAGACTAAGAAAGCACCGTTGAAGTAGAAAGTGATGTGGCTAAGATAGAGAACACCAGAAAAGGAAAAGCTGATCATGTTGGGGACTGCCAAAAGTGGCTGGCAGTGCTGTGTTGACATAATCTTGTGAAGTAAATTGTGTTTAATAAGAATGCGTGGCTCTTTTCTTCCTTTGACATATGACTCTAGAGCTGGATTCCAGGATGGAACAAAATTTGAGGAGTAGCAGATGATTAAAATACAAAATGTTTTATACTCTTCAGCTCCCTGTGAAATTAAAGACCTTACACCTGTTTGACTAACTTTGACTATGTAATTATTCTGAAAAGATGTAGAATCATCATCAAACAGTGGCAGAATTCTTATTGTCCCAGACTCCAGAATTGTATTATTAAGAGTTGTAGCTAACATTTGTTATGGGGCTTATGCCAGCTACACTGCTAAATGCTTTATGTGGAATATTTATTCCATATTTATATGGAATATTTATTACAACACTTTGAAATAGATATTACTATTTTCCTTTTACAGTCAAGAACATTGAGATTTATGGACGTTAGTAGTAACTTGCTAAAATATTCTGTGAATATGTGTTTTAGTTATGATATAGTAAATATTCCATAAGAGATGTGAGGGTGGAGAATGGTTATTGCTTTATAATGCACATGGATATCCTTTATCAGTTCAAGATAGGAAGTGAAGAATGATGTGGAAATATAACAATGAATTCATTTGCTTACCCTTTTGGCATTGATTACAATAATTGCTTACCCTTTTGGCATTGATTACAATAATTGCTCGAATTGAATTTTCTTGGGACACCAGCTTTGGAATCAGACCTAAATTTGAATATCAGCTTTGGTACTTGTTAACTGGGTACCTTTATAATCAGGTTATTTAACTGTATGGGGCCTCAGTTTCCTCATCTGGTAAATGGGCATGATAAGTTCCCCCTTCATAGTTCTGTTATAAATACATGAATCCTAATTTCTCATGGCTTCCATTTTGCAAATTCACCTACTTTATAAAACTTATTTGTAATCCCCAAATCAGTACATGATACTTTCCCAGTCATTTGCAGATATGTGCAAAGCATTAACATTTGAGCCCCAGCTGAGGTGGAGCAGGGTGACATTCTGCCTTCTTATTTCATTTCTCATAGTGTAAATAGGCGTCATTTTCATCATCTATCGAATTCCATGTTTTTGCATTTTGTGCTTTTTATTGGTGATTTCACTGCTTGTGTTTACTAAAATAGTGCTAAAGTGCTGGCTAGTCTTCCTAAGTACAGGAAGGCTATGATGTGCCTTTTGGAGAAAATACGTGTTAAATAAGGTTAGTTCGAGTATGATTTGTAGTGCTTTTGGCCAAAAGTTCAATGTTAATCAGTCAACAATATGTATTAAATAAAATATTTTTTAAAACTAAGACACACATAAAACAAGGTTATGTATTGTATTGATCTGTTGATGATGTCGTGACCAGAGGTTCTCAGGAGCCTGAGCCTGTGTTTCCTCTAGAAGCAATGATTCCGTATTCGCTAATTTAGTGTTCACAACTTCATGTAATTGCTGTAATTTAAATGAATTGACTCAATAAATACTCAATACATTCATTTTCAACGTTCTCAGTTTTGCTTCTGGTCTTAGGAAACATCTCTGAAGGAGTTCAGGGATATTAATGATTTTAACAGGGCAATGAATGCTCACTGAAATAATACAAACACAATTTTCTCTTTCTGGCTTCCAGAGCCTCTTGTAATGACTTGTCATAAAATATTATTTCTTATTTAGTTAAAAATTAAATTTTTGGACACTAGACTAAACTGCCTTCCAAGATGATTTTTTTTTTTTTGTCAGAAATTAAGTATTTTCAACTTAGCAGGTGGTGCCGTTTCTGTCACAACTATTCAACTTTGCCATTGTGGTGGGAAAGCGACAATAGATGGTATGTAAATAAATGGTTGTGACTGTGTTTCAATAAAAACTTTATTTATAGAAATGGGCAACTGGCTGGATTTGGCCTGTAAACTGCATGTAGTTTGCTGATCCTTGATTTTGTGTAATGTTGACTGTCGGGTTGTATTATTTATTCATTTACTAGAATGAATTTATTATTTATTTGTTTACAAATCATAGAAAGTAAAATAAAAAAAATTCATAACTGTGTTTCTCTGTTGGTAGTACTGATAGTGATAATAATTGCGTGTGGTGAGCATTTATTAAATGCTAGGCACTATGCTACCCATTTTATACTATATTTTATTTTCCCAGTATAGCCCTGTGAGGCAGTACAATGATTATTATCTCATTTTTCAAAGATAGAAACTAAGGCCCAGAGATGGGAAATAACTCATTTAAGGTCACAGAATTAGGAAGTGGTACATGCTGGTCCCAGGATAATTTTGACCTTGTAGCCAACATGCAAAATTTTTTGCCCGACTTTTCCTTATTTTCTGATATTTTACTGGTTTTGAGATGTTGTATAGCAGCTTAAGCTTTTCTGAAAAAAAATTTATTCAGTTGATGAATAAGTAGCTGAGTGTGGGTTTTAGTTCTAATTTTTTAGTTTTTCAAAATTAGCTTATTTTTATTTCTTTCTAAATTTCCAAATGTATTCTAAAAGAGGAATTTACCTAAATGTGAGGCTTTGCTACTTCGCTCTCTGCTGGGAGATTTGTTTATTTTGTTCTTGTTTCTATAATATCCTGATTAAAGGATTAGAAAGCCTTTTGCTACATTTGAGTCAGTAATACCACCCTACGCCACACACTCGGGGGACATAGATTTGTATTTGTTGAATGAATAATAACTTAGTAGCAACACAACCTTCTTTTCTGTAACTATGTTGACTATTCTTCACATTGCCCATGTCTGCTGGGAACAGTTCTCAGAATTAGCAGAGGATTTACGTCAGTAATAAGATGTAGGCTGTGGAAATGACTAGGTTGGAGTTGTGAATATCAAAAAAGTGGGCTTATGGTTTCAGAGTAGAGATACTTGTTTAGCTATTGCAGGTGAAGCTCCACCCTCAATATCTCCTATATGTTTAGTTCTCACTTGCTTGATCAATCTTTTATCTGTACTTAGTATTTGACAGCTACTATTAGGAATCCAAACATAATCAACCTTGTTCCTGGAAACTCAAAGCCTCACATCAACTGATAAGTGGTCTCTCTCTATCTCTACCTCTGTATCTCTCTATCTATACATCTATATCTAATCTAATCTAATCTAATCTAATCTAATCTAATCTAATCTAATCTAATCTATCTACCTACCATCTACCTATTCTTCTATCAATAGAAAGAGTGCTTTAAATGAGGTATTATGAGAAGAGTATTGTAGGAACACCGAGGGAGGCAAAACTCACTGCCTGGTGGGGGCAGGGAGGTCTTTTATGAAGAGGGTCATTTTTGAGTTAGGAATGGGAGTTTTCCAAATAGAGTAGGTAGACTGGTCAGCATCTCCAGAGAAAGAAGACCACAGCAGCAAGAAAGAAGATGAAATATTTTGGGAATGATATGAATTTTGCTATGGTTGGGAAAGGGTGGGGCAGATGGTGAAGCTGATAAAACAAATTGGAGCCAGATTGTGAAATGCAAGTAGTGATAAAGAAGACTTTGCAAATCTTTAATTAGGGTGCTGCATGATCAGAGCTTTATAAAAATAATTCTGGTGACAGTGTGAAGCAGAGGAAATTGATGAGGAAGTCCAGCGACTAATGGGTTGTACATTTTCTGCCTTCCAGCTTTCTCCTGTGCTTCTGGAGAGTACCTAGAAATGAAGAACCAGGTATGCAGTAAGTGTGGCGAAGGCACCTACTCCTTGGGTAGTGGCATCAAATTTGATGAATGGGATGAATTACCAACAGGATTTTCCAATGTTGCGACATTCATGGACACTGTGGTTGGCCCTTCTGACAGCAGGCCAGTTGGCTGTAACAAGTAAGAACCCAAAGGAATCTTTGGATCTTGACTGAATAGTTGAGAAGGGCGTAGTTGCTCTTTTCCAGAAAGAAGTTGAGGATAATCTTGGTAGTGATTGGGATTATAGATAGGATAATTGGAAAGATCTTATTTTTTTGGAGTCTTTACAAATAATGTAGCTGAATTTTCATGAAGTTAAAATAATTGTTCTCCAGACATAATAGATGCCATATGCAAAATTGTGATAAAGCTATTATAAAAACAAATTAATTTTCTAATATTTTTATGACTTCATTCAAGCCAGTGGTATTCCTACAAACCATTCTCTAATATTTAATGAACAATTTTAGATTTTTGTTCCTTTGAAAGGAATAATGTGTAACCTTTATTTAGACACTCAATTATCTCTTGTAAGAGAGAATGGGTTAAGTACCTGAGGTGGAAATCTTGTTTGCTAATTTCTACCTCTTATAGGAGGTTATATTAGCTTTGCCTATGTCGCTGCTGGAGGAACTACTTTTGAATCTGAGTTACATAACTTGTGAACAAAAGGAAGAGGATTCTGAATGCTAACATAAAATACCTCTTGGTTTTGTTTCTGCAGCTCTTCTTGGATTCCTCGTGGAAATTACGTAGAGTCAAATCGTGATGACTGCACTGTGTCTTTGATCTATGCTGTGCACCTCAAGAAGTCAGGTTACGTCTCTTTTGAGTACCAATACGTCGACAACAACATCTTCTTTGAATTCTTTGTAAGGCCTTTTATTTTCAGAAATTTACTCTTTAAGGGACATTCATGTAAAATTTTTCTTAATCACTTGTTTCCATTACACTTTATGCCTCCTTGGTTTTTTTTTTGTTTGCATTAACTGAATCTTTTGATAATAAAATAAAACTTTACTTTTTTCTATAATATTTTATTTTCTGGTTAATACTATTTCTTTACCACTGAGCTCTCGCCTTGTACAGTAACATTGGGCTTTTTTAACTTTTGGTTATGATCATTAGATATCCATTTAGTGTAGACCTTTTGCGTGACAAATATTTTCCCCAAGATTCATTTTAATTGTGATTTTTTTATAGCTGCAGATGCTATTTTGTTTAAAATATGTCTTCAGCTATTTTAGTTTTTGTTTAAAAAGTTTTTTTTCTTTGCAATTTCAAATATTTGAATTATTTAAGTGTATTCGTGGGAATATTTCAGAAGCAGGAGTCGCTATATGTTTCTGGTCTGTCAGTTTTGTGCAATCTAAAGGAATTAGTGAATGGCGTATAGTTGATGTTCTCTGATAAGAGATTAAATAGCATTATAGAATACAGGATAAAATAATAGTCTAACAGAATAGACTATTACCACTAAAATTATTTAACTATTTTATATAAACTGTAGCTAATCTAGCAAACATTTGTTGTGGCAATGACTCAAATGCTTGATTAAGAAAATGTTTTCAGATTGACTTCTTATTCCAAAAAAAGTGTGTGTTGTGCAGGTAGCTTAGAAAACATTTTGTAAGCTATTTCTGTGGTCCAGATCTCAGGAGCAAATGTATTAACAATTCTAAAACAAATTTATATTGCTCTTGATAGTGGAAATTTCTAAGTCGAAAGTTTGGTAGGAAGAGAGATTTTCCATGAAAGTATGAGCCTTAGATTTGAAGTCAAGAGATTCTGGCTTTAGTCCCATCTCTACAATTGCTAGCTGTGTGTGTTATTGGGTAATTAAGTTAACTTTGCAGCCCTCAGCATTCTCTTTTGTAAAGTGGATTGTGTGACAAGACCTTCTACGGAGGCTCCTAGCTCTAATTATCCTTTGGTGAGTTTGAAATGTTAAGCAACATTCAAACAAATTTGTTTTTTAAGCTACTTCTTGTTTGCAAAACACTTCTGAGAGTGAATGATTACCTATATTATGGGACATTTTGCAATATTACTGAAACTAAAATAAAGTTATAAAGCAAGGCAATTATATACTTGTTCAAACAAGCATTTAGTTTTATGTTGTCCAGCAAGTACTTTGAGAGTTGTCAGTAAAGGAACTCCGGAGGCAGGAAGTTTCATTACTTCTTTTCAGTGATGCCTTTCTTCTTCCAGTTGTAGACTGAAAAGGGATGGCACATTCATGTTCCTTCTTTTATTAATGTTTTAGCTTTGTAGGTTGTGATTTATTGACTCAGAGGTTCAGCATGCTAATGGTTAATGGAAAGGAAATGTCTATAGACTGAAAGATGTAGTTACACCTGTGAACTGGTTGTAATTTAAAGCAATATAGTATTTAATTTTAGAACTATGTGGAGCTTTCATTCAGGCCACTCTGCCTCCATTTTTAATGATGAAACTGAAACCTAGAGTAACTGGACCAAGGTTATACCATTACTGGTTACTTTTAGAATGAATAACAGAACTCACGTCTCCACAGAATGTTACAGTAACACATGGTGTCTGATTTTGGCTGAAAAATACTTTCAGCCTAGTCAAATAATGACCACCAAAGGTATATTCAGGATCCATGTCTGTTTTAAAATGGTTTAACACATTAAAATGGCCATTATGCTTATAATATAAACAGGATACTTAAATTTAATTAAAACCAATATTCTCAGTAACAGAAATTCTCTACTACTGACAAATTTTCTCAGATATTTGGATGGTAAAAGGATCTATTTTATAGTTAGTAAGTCTTTAGGAAATCTCTCTGATGGAGAACATTTTAATGTTGTTTACAAACCAGTCAGGAGGATGAATGAAATGGCAAAATGATTTAGAGAAGAAAGAAAGAGCCATTTTGGTGGAAGTAGTATAGGTGATGAGATCTTACTTTAACCCTACTCTGTTGCTGACGATTGTGCAATACTGTAAAGATGGCCTAATTTTTGGTGTTTCTGTCATCTTTGTAAACCTGAAAAAGTGCTAGTCCAACCCCTAGGCATTTTGAAAGAATTTTCTGGAAAGCATGAAGTGTTTGATGATGAAGATATTAGCTGTAGTCATTTGAATTGGTGTTGCAAATGATTAACATTTACCTCCAAATAAAAATTTGAGACTTTGACTTTAACCATAGCCATTTACCTACACATTTGGGTTAAATCCTGGGGAACTGAAAACAGAACAGACTTCATTTATTTATTAACTTAAGATTTAACTGCCCGGAATATTATAAAATTAAACTTTCTTTTTATACCATTGGGCCTGCATGGTGAATGCAAGCTTTTAAAACAATTTGGCAAGTTTGATAGATTTTTGTACTGACTTTTTCTCTTTGTGGAACTTTCAGCATTAACTGTTCTCTCCTCTTCTCTCTTCTCCTAGCTCCTCCCTACTTCTCAGCGAGCTAGACTTTTTGTTAAAATAATAGCAATGCTTTACCTAGAAACACTGACTCATATGCAGTTATCACTTAGGCTCCAAAGATCTTGATGTGTTTACTTGTTGAGAATTACTCATGGCCATTGTTCAGTATGTATTGAAAGAAATTCTTGCAGCCTGTCCTTGCTGAGTAAGAAATTTAATTAAAGCCATTATTCAAGAAGATATACGGGGACTGTTGTGTTTAATCCACAGATTCAAAATGATCAGTGCCAGGAGATGGACACCACCGCTGACAAGTGGGTCAAACTCACAGACAATGGAGAATGGGGCTCTCATTCTGTAAGCTTCTCTTTGTTCTCCTCTCCTACCAACCCCCTTCTTCTCTTGCCTTTTCCCGGCCTTTTTTTTAAAAAATTTATTTTAAGAAAAAAAAAGAAGACAAAAATTATTTATTAATTTAGACAGTTTCCACTTAGAGAAGATATTGCTCCTAAGTTTCAAGGATGTGGGCTCTTTCTAGTTTTTTTTCCCTACTTTTCTCTTTCTCTATAAGCCTTTCTTTTCTCTTTCCCATCGTACTCTAACTTTCCTCCTTTTCAAGGGGGACATTAACAAGAAATAAGGCTATTGAAGATAATATTCAAAACCTCTGAGTGTGTAAGTTTACAGATGTGCCTGTCACATGGAAGAGAATCAGTGGCTCTTCATGTTGAAAGGATCCTTGGGTTTTTCATGTAGCTTTCTCTGCAATCTCCCCAAAAAGTAATTTTCAAGCTTGTCTTTTTGGAGACTGTGCCAACTATCTTGTTGGACAGCTCTGATTATCACAAAATTCATCCATGTTTGGAGCCTAAACCTACTTTCTATCTATTTGCCACCTATTGGTAAAAGTTCTATGCCCTCTGAAAAATACCTTCGCACTGAATAAAATAACTGCCTAATTTTCCACATGATAACTATAAATGCTTGAAGGCAATTATCAGGTAACACAGTCAATGTAGCTCTTATTATTTGAGGTGCTGTCCTTTTGGAATGAGACATGTATTTAAAATCTAAATCTGGCTTACTATAGTAGTTGTGTTTCTTTAGGCAATTGGCTTAATCTCTTTGAATCTGATTTTTTCAAGTAAGAAATAGGACCAATCTTGAGGGTTAAATGAGATAATATATGGGAAGGGCCTGTGCAGTGCCAACAATATGGATTGAACTCTACTTCGTCCTTGTCTTTGTGTTGTAGCAGGTACCGCATCTTTGAGTGATTAATACAATGTACCCTTTCAGAGTATTTTTTGATCTGC
Source organism: Pteropus alecto (assembly GCF_000325575.1). Classification (NCBI taxonomy): domain Eukaryota; kingdom Metazoa; phylum Chordata; class Mammalia; order Chiroptera; family Pteropodidae; genus Pteropus; species Pteropus alecto. Next base: position 3,630,945 of record NW_006494610.1, read on the forward strand.
GATACTACGTATGACCCATTCACCTAAGCATTCAGTCAGTTGGGCTTTGAAGGTACAAATAACCCTTGGCAACAAACATGCTTTCTTCACTTCTAAAGACTTCATACAAGCAGAAAGTACTTAACACATAACTTCTCTGAATCTCTGGCAGGGGCAGGTGGTTGGATATGTTTATACCACTTGAATTTGGCCAGCCAGAGACTACAGAGAAGAATAAGGGCGGCAAATGAGAAAGCAAGCAACCCTTAAAATTAGATTTTTTTTTTTTTTTTTGCCTGAATCAGCATGAAATTTCTAGATAGGTAGTTTGATTTATAATTAGAAAAATATCCTGGTGGCAAAGGAAGCAAATGTTAGACATGGTATCATTTACGTTCTGGAGTCATAGAGTTAAAGCAGTTTATTTCATAAGAACAATCCTATTTTCTCTTGTCACTGTTGCAGTATTGTTTATCAAATGAATTTAAAGAGAAGTAAACTCATTCTGCTGCCTTTTTGTTTTCAGAGCTCAAAGTCTACTTACGAATAGTGGCAACCAATAAACATGTGTTTGGGCTGAGTGCCTTCATTCTCTAAAATGAGTCCCTTTTTACTTGTATAAACCAGGACTTTATACATGTAGTTTGAAGATCATTTTTTCTTTTTGTTTAGACTTGAAGGATTTTCTTTTCCTTCTTTATTACTATATTTTTTGGATTGGCAAACTTTTTTTTTTTTTTAAGGAAACGTGAACTTAAGCATAGCTTAGGTCTGAATTTGTGGGTTCTAAATTAATGGTGTTTCATTATAATGCAAAGAAAAATGTATGAGGGATTAGCTTTCAGATGTGGTTGAATGTAGCGCGGCTTATCTGACTTTAATATTTTTCTTCTGTTTTTCTTTATAGGTAATGCTAAAATCTGGTACAAACATATTATACTGGAGAACTACAGGCATCCTTATGGGTTCTAAGGCAGTCAAGCCAGTGTTGGTAAAAAATATCACAATTGAAGGTATTTCACAGCAATCTGTTTTAGTAGTCACCAGTCACATTTTGTATTGAGTTAAAATAGTGATTGAATTGTTGGTTTGGCTAGCTCAAGTGTTTATTGGACAGAAATTAATATATTAGGTATCATACATGTCTAGAGACCCTGGTTTTATTCCTATTTTCTTTTCTTTTTTTTTTTTTAACCCTTAAAATGAATTATTTAATCTGTGTGAAAAAATAAACATGATAATTTTAGGTATCTTTAAATAAAAGAAAAAAATATTTGTTAATAAGAGCTTATTATTCATTTGAGAAATATCTAGTGTCATTTAGCTTATTCAGGTCACTGCTGTATCCTTAAAAATAACAATAAAATAAACATCTTGGCCTGACCGTCTTCTAAATCTTTTGTGCTCCTTCTGAACCAGCTGAGCCTTTGTGGCCCAGGAGATCAGCCAATAAACCCTTGTATGGTTCATTCTCAGTTAGGGCTACTTATAATTAAAGCAGTGATTCACCGTTATTAAAGTTTGACGTGTGTTTTTTTTTGAATTCTTGTTCCCTGATTCTAACTCATTAGTCATAGGGACATCTGGTGGCAAAGGCTGGAATTACAAACTAGAAGAAAAGTTGAGTCCTTCCTAGGGTCTGTTAAGTCTTGCCTGTGATTTAGTGAGCAGATGATAAAAAGGGAGCAGGTAGTCGAAAGATCAGAGAACGTTAACTTATAGAATTGGAGGAGACCTTAGAGTTTCTCCCACTTCTGATTTAGTGGAGTTGTCTTTCGACAACTGAGTTTATACATTTGCTATACTACTATCAAATCTCAGTCTCCTGTTTAAAGTGTTTGCTCTACTTACTGTGTTTAATTTAGTATCTATCCCTGTTTCCTGTACACAGTAAACATTTTCTTGGTGTTGAATTAATGAGAAAAGATTTGGGCTGAGCTTAATAATTCTCATTTCTGATAGAGGCTGCAAGAAGGTGCTGATTTGCTTGTTGCTGTTGGATCCTCCCTCCTATGCTCTGTTTGTCATTACCACACAGGAGTGGCATACACATCAGAATGCTTTCCATGCAAGCCAGGCACCTTCAGCAACAAACCAGGTTCGTTCAACTGCCAAGTGTGTCCCAGAAACACCTATTCTGAGAAAGGAGCCAAAGAATGCGTAAAGTGTGCAGAGGACTCCCAATTTTCAGGTACGTCTAGTCTTTGACAGTTTATACTCTTTGTTCTTTTTAAGTTTGTCGAATGTATAGTCATAAGCCAGAAGTCACATATAAGTGTGATGGGAACAGTGGGGCTGACACCATAGTGCTGAAGTGAATCAATTTTGAATGGATGAAAATGATTTCTTTTATTCCTTTCGGCATAACTTTTCCTTTCGTTTATAATTTTTCTATTCCATACTCCACAGGTAACTCTTTGGATGTGTTTATGCTAAACTAAAATACAATTCATATTCTACTTTTAGGCGATTTATGGGCATAAATATATATTTAGAAACTTTTATTTGCGATTTTAATGATAATAGAATAAATCTAATGTCTTCTTGGAAAACTATGATATGTTCCATGTGTATCATGGGAACATTTATTTGCTCTAGAGAAGATAAAAATGTAAGCCCTTATTTTCTTTATGCCTACCTAGTTCTACCTAAATTCCTCTGGTATGGTTATTTTTACTTTTTAGTTGTTTTCTTTTGTTGTTTTGATTGTTTTCCTTTCCTTTGAGTCAAAAAGGAATCAACTCATTTCTGAGTGCATTTTTATGTTGCAGAGGAAGGATCCAGTGAGTGTATGGAACGCCCTCCCTGTACTACAAAAGACTATTTTCAGATCCACACTCCATGTGATGAAGAAGGAAAGGTACTGGCAGAGTTCAGTGAACTCCATTTCATATTTATTTAGTACTCTTCTCAATTTGAGCAGACAATAATGTGTTCATGAGAGAGTTAAATGAGCTGATTTATAACACATGCATGTAAGTAGTACAGAGGAAATTTAAGAATGTATATTCTGAAGGCTGCCTTTCTGGCTTCGATTTTCTAGTCTACTACTTAGTGCTATGGGTAAGTTATTTGCTGTCTCTAGGTGTCAGTTTTTTTCATCTGTAAAATGGGGATAATATCAGTCTCTATTTCATAAGGCTTCTATGAGAATATTCAATGTAAGGTTCCCAGCACAGTGCCTGGCACATAATGAGTGCTTAATAAATTACTCCTATTTTTAAGTTATGTGTTTCGAGAAGTAACAATATCAGGAGCACCATAGCCTTAAAGTGTGTCCTGTCACTCACAGGATAGAAATATAGCAAGTTTTCACTTAACATCTTTGATAAGTCTGAAACTTTAAGGGAAACGATATATAAGAAAACCAATTTACCATAGGCTAATTGATATCTAAAAGTTAAATACCTATGCCATTTCATCAACGTTATACTGAAACAAGAAAGGATGTCAAATGAAGCCAAATTATTCAAGGACCTGTTCTATCCTGTAACTTCTCTTTAATTATTTGGATACTCAGTAAGCTTTTACAGAAAGAGCCATGCAGCCACTGGCTAATTCAGTTATGACAGATTACTGTGTAATTGCATTTAGAAGATGCAAAGTAATTACCATATAAATAGTACTTAACCAGAGGAAAAATGCACACATGAACTCTGCAGTTAACCTGCCATTCTCTTAATTAAAGTGTTAGCCTACACCAGCCTATGTCAGTCAGAGAAGCTGAGATTAAAGTGGCTACAATGCAGCATTTCTGTGTATTTACATTTTTGAAATTGTGACATTGAATTTCTTGGCCTAGTTTGGAAAATACACATAGATGTCAGTATTGCTTTATTTTCTTAATTTTGTATCCTTAGGTTCTAATCTAATATATATATAAACACATATATTTATGCATATATATAAATATACATACATATTTACATATTTATAAATACACATATTTATAAATGTATATGTATGTATTTATATATATACATACATATGTATATAGACACAAATATATATATTGTTATTACTCTTACCCTTAGTCCTTAAGATTTTTTTAAAGAATTTGTTTTTGAATGCTTAAGACCAGGTTTGTTCTAGTATTTCCAGTACAACAAGTACTTATTAACAGAATAATTCAAGGGAAGGCCAATTTAAATTAGTAGAAAGTCTTAATGATTAGAAATACATCTATTACTTTTAATAAGAACAGTAATTCAAACTAACAGCTCTTAAATGACAAGGAGTTATGAAGTAAGAGCTTGATGGCCCTACAATAATGGCCAAGTAAGGGTTATTTCTATTTAGAAAATATATGTAGAGAGCCACTTAGTTGGGTTGCAAGTAATTTGGAATAATGTTTCTTTAGCTAAGCTTTTCTTAGCTAAACTTGCCTTATTAATAAGAAAAGCTAATTAAATTTAGTTTATTCTATATAATAATCACCAATTCAGCATTATTAAAACTTAAATGAATGAGATCTAACATATAAATGTATCTTGTTTTTGCTATAATAAAAATATTCAAAAGTCATAGTTTTATTATGTCATTGAATGATGTGACAAAAATCTAATTGACCTTGGCCTTAAGGAAGTAAGGCCATGTATCAAATATAAAATGCACAGAATACATACACACACACATATATGCCCATGTGTACAAGCATAGACATGTTGTATATGCACATACACACGTTATGTTTTCCTATTTATCTGCATGAACTCTTAACATGTCCTCAGTATAAAACAAAACAATGGACTAGCACTCCATAAACTGGGTGATTCTTTAAAAAGTGATTTGAGACTTATTTCAAGATAAATGTTTCTAGCTTCAGTAGTAAATAAGAACTAGTGGGAACTTAAATAAGAGATACAGTGAAAAGTATAGATTTGAATTAGAATGTTTTCTGTTTTTATTGTTGTTATTATTGCAACATTTTCATTTGTTTTGATTTCATCTATTTAAAAAGTATTTTATTTTTGTTTGGAATAGTCTGGTGATGTGCCAATAGTTTAGTGATATTTCCCAGGTTTTCAATTACTTTGTTTTGGCTCTTTTTGTCTTGTCATACTCCTGTTGATCTTATTTTCCCTTGCTTGGAAAGGATCATCAAGGGAAATGACTATTGTGATATACAGACTTTGAACATTATAATTTATATGACACAGAAATGTTACAAGTTTTTGTGTTCATTTGGAAGCTTGGCTATTTGATTGATTCCTGCCTATACGACATTTTTCAGGAAAATTTTAATTGGTAATGAGAACCATTTTAATCCTGATTAGAGGCTCTCATTAACATCTTGAAAAATGTGGAATGCCTACTCATTAATTTATTCAGTGAATTTTACTGAGCATTGGTTGTATACAGAGTGCTTGGAGATGAAGGCAGAGCACAGGAAAGGCAGAAGAAGAACACAATGTCCACACAGATTGTAGAGCAGTGGTTGTCAAACTTTAATGTGCGTCAGACTCACCTGGAGGTTTTTCTCCCTTTTTTTTTGTTTGTTTGTTTCAGTAGATCTGAGAGGGGCCTGAGAATTTACATTTCTAAGAAGTTTCCAGGAATTCTGACTCTGCTGGTCGAGGAGTTCAGTAATTTGAAAACCACTAGTCTAGACTTTAGAGGAAGATATAGTCAATCAAAGAAAATGAATAATTATCTTCAATTATGATTAGTGCTATAGCAGAGAAGTCTGAACTTTATAGGGACCTGACCTAGTCTGGGGAGGCTTCAGAGCTGTATGAAACCTAAACAAGAGCATGGAAAAGAAAAGAGAGTATTTCTGCGAGAGGCAGCAAGATGGTGAAAACCTGACGTGGGAGGGAGCCTGGTGTGTCTGAAGAACTAAAGGGATATGAGTATGACTGCAGTGTGGGGCAGTGGGTAGAGACTTGCATGCAGTAGATGCAACTAATGTAGGCTAGTGCTAGAATTTGTGTGGTTTTATAATACTGAGTTAACTTGAATGTTTTATGTGTTTTCTTTTTAAATTTCTTAGAGCTTATGTTGTACAAACATTGAGGCACACCCATATAGCTGTATACAAATGCATACACAGATTCAGTGCCTGAGATTTGAGCTCAAAAAAATGTTGACCAGTGAAAAAGGGCAAGTATTCATTAAGAAAAGGCTTCTTTTAATGTTAGTATGATATTTGATAGAACTTCTCATGATCTTCCTAGGGATACAATACAATAGTGTACTAAATGATATAGCTAAGTAGATATATGGGTAATCGAAGAATTGTATGTAAAATATTTGATTTAATAAATGGATATCAACTAGGAATGTAGTTGATATTAACTAGGAGTATAGTTGGTATCATATTTGCTATAGGGATATAAATTTAGCAAAGAATTCATACATATTCTAACTCATATCAAGAGGAATATGAGTTCAGATGACTCATTTTCAACATTCCATTTAAAAATTCTTAACTTGCATAAAGACATTAGGAATAAGCAAATTTATCAAACTGTAAATCAGTAAAACTGGGAAGAATGACAGAACAATGATTGAGAAAGATGCCAGTGTGATCGAACAATAAGATTAAATTAGTCAACTCAAAATTTATTATGTAAAAGGAAGTCTCAGATGTAAAAAAGAGAAGATATTACTTGCCAAAAAGATTTCCAAGAGAATACAAGCTTTAGAAGAACTGGCTCACCAAATAAGAAGTGCAATCTATATATATTTAAAGGGAAAAAATCTCCCAAGAATCCAAATGATAGTTAGTTTTCAATTAAACTGTTCATGGTTTAAAAGCACGTCTCTCACTTATCTTTCATATCCACAAAAGCAGTCTCATATTTGCTTGCAAAAGTCAGGGGGATGCGATTGTTTTTGTTAGAGAGTCAGCAACTTATAGAAAACGCTTAAAGTTTTATTTACTTTGGTTAGTAGAACTAGACAGAGTAGCTTTTTATTTTGGTTTGTTTTATGGTTAAATGTGGTGGTTTCTCCTGTCCCAACAACCCCTACCCTGATTGTGGACTGTGATGCACATGTTGCTTTGTAATGATGGCAAAGCAAGGTATCAATTTTGCTTCTATATTTGGGAATAATTATAAAATTATGTTAGTGAATTTAAAAAGCACTTTTTAAAATTGAGGTGTGGGAAGGGGGCAGGAGTCTCTTGACTCACATGTCTGGGAAGTCAATATGGAGCAAACAACTTTATCAAGACTTTCTCTTGTTGTTCTTACTGATATTCTTGGCTCATTTGATTTCCTTCTCAGGCAGTCTCTTTCCTGTGAAAGCCACTATCATCCTCACAGCTTTTGGTTATAGGAGCACAGACTAAAATTTCTCAGAAGACTCTGGTTTGCCCTGCTTGAATCACAAGCCCATCTCAGATCACCCATTCCGTCCAGGAGCATGGGCTACTCTAGTTGGACAGCTTAGTTCACCTGCTAATCCTTGTGGCTGGGGAGGCCAGACTATGTAAATCCCAGATCCTTTCAGTGTCACACATGTCAGTTCCTTAAGAGAAAAAGATGACACCTTACCACAATAAAAAGAGTGATTCTGTGGAGGTTCACAGAATATATGCACTCTTAAACAACATAAACAGATCTGGCAAGATTGTCTTGATATACTAGGAATTACCACAGAATTCTGTACATATCTCTCTTGATACTTACATGGTGATCAGAGAATGTTTGCTAGTGTTTTGGTATCAGATCAATTTATCACAAGTACATGTAAAGATGACTAGTAGGGAAGAATGTTTTAGAAGGAGCCTTCTTGAAAGGAGACATTTGACTTGCAACTTGTTCACCTCTGAGTCTAGGAAATTGATGGAGGATTTGCTAGTATTTTGGTACCAGATTATCTAGCACTTTTCTTAATGAACTTAAATATTGCAAAATATTCCAGATGCTCAATGTCTGTAACACAATACTTCTGAATTACATAGCAGAAGAAAGACTTAGGAGATATTAAAAAGTAGGGCATAAAGGAGTACGGGTTTCTTCCTCTATGATTCAAGCAAGTCAAATATACTTGTTTCTTAATTAGGAACACAACATGGCATTTCTCAGTGACTGGGGATTTCTGAATTTGTTTAAAGTAAAAATTTCATGATAGTCTTCTTTAAAATCTTTTTTTAAAAAACAGCTTTATTGAGATGTTTCTCATACCATATAATTCATCCACTTAAAATGTCAACTCAGTGTGTTTAGTATATTCACCCCAATCTAATTTTAGGACATTTTCTTGCCTAAAGCCCTGGCTAGAATTTCCAGTACAATGTTAAATCCTCTGATGTTTCCACATAAAGGAAGATGAGAACCCAGGCTTTTATGTGTTTAGAAAGGGGACAAGGAGGTAACCAATCCCAAGAGAAAAGAGAAAACGGCAAAGACTTCATAGAAAAGGAATCAAAATGAGCGCTGATATGTAGATGAGGACGTGCTCAAAGCAGATATGGATGTTGAACATGGCTTTGAAGGAGGAGACAGACACAACTTGGCAGAATGGTGTGGGTAATTCTAAGAGAGACAAAGGATGAATGCCCAGTAGGTTGCAACTAGAAAGGATGAAGGTTTATGAGAGGCAGGGAGGCAAACAATAGCCTGGTTGGGAACATCTGAGCTAGAACATCATTGAGCACAAGGCAGTTAGGTTGGAGTGGCAGTCAGTAGACCTTTTTAAAGCACATGTAACTGAGCTCTGATGAATTCAGCTAGCCTACAAAGCCTTGGTGCATTTGTACAGGGACATTTGAAGGAAGAAAGCAGGTAACCATAGACAAATCCAGTCTCAAATTTTGTCTAAATTTTAGTCCTCCCAGTCTTGAGTTTTATTTCAATATGAAAACCAGCTTCCAATTAATACCTACCTGTGTTTCTTTAAAATGTATTTTATTCATGCTTAATATAAGTATACTTGGACACTGTGGTTTTTCTATAATCTTAATAGCAATCTGGTCCATTTTACCCTATTAAGGTTTTGGTTTCATAACACGTTTCATAGTTTTATCTCAACTTGCCAAAGAATGAATTGATTGTTTGTTTTTCACCTGCACTGTGAGCCATCTGGTGCTATGTATCATTAATATTACTTATTAGCTTTCCCCAGCCAGCCAGACTTGAAAGCATCTGTCCCCATTAGGAGAGGCACAGATTCAGTCTACCTTGTGAAACAAGGCTTTATAAATAAAACTTTTATTACAGAGAATTCGAAATTTGACTTCTCAATGTTTAAATGTTTAAAGGTGGTACACATTTTCTAATTTTTATTTTAAAAAATTTTTATATTTTTATTTTTTTCAATTATAGTTGACATATAATATTATATCAGTTTCAGTGATTACACATTTATATATCTTATGATGTGGTCACCCTGATAAGTCCCATACTCATCTGATACCATACATAGTTATTGCGATACTTCTGACTATATTCCTCATGCTATACTCTACATACCTATGACTATTTTGCAATTACCAATTTGTACTTCTTATCCCTTCCCCTCTTCACCCATTCCCTAATCTCCAATCTGACAACCATCAAAATGCTGTCTGTATCTATGAGCTTGTTTCTGTTGTTTGTTTGTTTATCCTGTTCTCTAGATTTCACATATGACATTGGTCTTTCTCTGCCTGACTTACTTCATTCAGCATAATACTCTCTAGGTCCATCCATGTTGTAGTGTGTATCAGTGGTTCGTTTTTTTCATTGCTCAGTAGGATTCCACTGTATGGTGCTATGGACCGAATTGCGTCCCCTGCCTCAAAATTCATATTATGAAGCCCTAACATCAGTACTTCAGAATGTGACTATGTTTGGAGTTAGGGCCAAATGCTACAATAAACCTATGGATCCACATGTCCCTTCAAAGTAGTGTTTTGGATTTCTTTAGATAAATACCCAGAAGTAGGATAACTGGATATTTCTTTTTCTCTTGTTATAACCTTTGTTTTAAAGCCTACTTTTTTTCTGGTATAAGTATTGCTACCTTATCTTTTGAAAAATTTATTTCTGTTTTTATGAAACATCTTTTTTCATCTCTTTACTTTTAATTTGTGTGTGTCTTTTGATCTGATGTGAGTCTCTTGTAGGCAGCATATGTAAGGGTCTTGTTTTCTTATCCTTTCAGCCATTCTATCTTTGGATTGGAGCATTTAATCCATTTACATTTATAGTAATCGTTGCTAGATATGTAGTTATTGCCATTTTATTATTCATATTTTTTATATTTTTATCTTTTTTTTGTTTTCTTCTTAAGAAAGTCCCTCTAACATTTCCTGTAATACTGGCTTGGTGATGATGAACTCCTTAGGCTTTTTCTTGTCTGGGAATCTCTTTATCTGTCCTTGGATTCTAAATGATAGCTTTATTAGGTAGAGTAATCTTGGTTGTAGGTCCTTGCTTTTCATTACTTTAAATATTTTGTACTAATCCCTTCTGGCCTATAAAGTTTCTGTTGAGAAAGCAGTTAACTAACTGCTTTTCTCTTGCTGCTTTTAAGATTCTCTCCTTGTCTTTAATCTTTGACATTTTAATTATGATGTGTCTTGGTGTGGGCCCCTTTGGATTTGTCTTGTTTGGGACTCTCAGTGCTTCCTGGACTTGTATGTCTATTTCCTTCACCAGGTTAGGGATTTTTTCAGTCATTATTTTTTGAAATAGATTTTCAATTTCTTATTCTCTCTCTTCTCCTCATATATCTATGGTACGAATGTTGGTACACTTGATGTTCTCCAACAGGCCCCTTAAACTGTCTTCATTTTTTCAGATTCTTTTTTCTTGCTGATTGGGTGTTTTCTGCTACCTTATCTTCTGAATTGCTGATTCCATCCTCTGTTTCATCTAATCTACTATTACTTCCCTCTAATGCATTCTTCATTTCACTTATTGTATTCTTCATTTCTGACTGGTTCTTTTTTATGTTTTCTATCTCCACTTTTATGTGTTCTATCTCTTGGTTAAGGTTCACACTGAGTTCATCTACTCTTCCTCTAAGTTTATTGAGCATTTTATCTCCAGTGTTTTGACCTCTGCATCTGGTAGATTACTTGTCTCCATTTTGTTTAGTTCTTTTTCTGGAGCTTTGTTCTGTTCTTTCATTTGGGACATTCGTCTCTTCATTTTGGTTGCCTCTCTGTGTTTGTTTCTGCATATTAGGTATTGCTGCTATGTCTCCCGGCCTTAGTAGAGTGGTC
>NW_006494610.1:3642359-3692661 GCF_000325575.1 Pteropus alecto
CTGTGGCTCAGACCGAAGCTGGCCACTGGGCATGCAGACTGGGGCCTCCTGGGAGGGCCCCTGCTCCAGTCCTTTTTCAGCTGCAGCCTGTGCCCTGCCCAAGGCCACCTGGCATGAGCCACCAAGTGATCAACAGATGGCTGCCACCCATGCTGGACTTGGAAATGCTTTGAGAGACCAAGCTGCAAACCGAGGCCCGCAGCCACTAGTGCCAGACTTTGGGGCTGCTTAGCAAGAGATATGGGACATGCCAAGGACAAGTCCTGCTTGTTTGAGTTTTGTGAACCTTTGGGAGATTTTAGGAAAGTCCACAATATGAACCAAGACAGGCCATTTGTATGGAAAAGCCACTGGAATGGGCTTGGGTGAGCCTGCAAGTAGGGAGGTACAGAGTCTTAGGGGATTATCTGGGTGGGGCAACCTGTGTTAGCCAAGTTGATGGAGATTCAGATATGGTGCCCACCTGGGTCTACAAGCTGGGTGGCAAAGCGCTTAACAAAGGAACAATGCCCTCTGTCAGTGCTTCTGTCTAGGAGAAAGCTGTCCTACCAGCTCTTGCCTTGAAGCCAGACAACTCAGCTCCTCCCCGTATGTCCTTAACACCTTTCAAACTGCTGCCCCAGCGCTGGAGCTGAGAGCAAGTGAGTCCACCACCAAGTAACTCAATGCATGGACCCCTTAAGAGGAAAGTCTGTGACTCCCTTGGCCCTCCATCTCACTCAGCCACAATCTCCACTGGTTTTTACAGCCAAAACTTGTGGGGACTACTCTTCCTGGCACAGGAAACCTGGGCTGGGAAGCCTGGTTTCAGCTGGGACCTCTTACTCTTCTGGGGGTACCTCTTTGGCTGAGATATTTCTCCCAATTCTCAACCAACACATGTGAGTGTGGGACCAGCCCGTTTTATGTCTCTGCCCCTCCTACCATTCTCAATTTGGCCTCTTCTGTGTGACCCCAGTTGTAAGACTTCTGTTCAGCTAGACTTCAAGTGACTCCCAATGATGGCTATTCTGTAGTTTAGTTGTAATTTTAATGTGGTTGTGAGAGGAGGCAAGCAGAGCATTTATCTACTTCACCATCTTGACTGAAAGTCTGTCTCTAATTTTTAAATATTTACTGTGCTTGGATTGAAAATCAGGTGGTTAGCTTACCTGTCAGAATATCTTTGCATATTGTTTTTACCCTTACCAAAACTGATTTTTCTTGACTCATGTTAGTTTACCATTTACTAGCTGTATATGACTTTTGGGTAAGTTATTAATAACTCTTAGCTGGAGCTTCCTCATTTATAAAATTGAGGATAATATTATCGAGCTCGCAAAGTGTCAGGGAAGATGACATAGTGTGCTCCCAGGATTAGTCCTCAGTGCACAGCCTCAGAACTACACCCATTTCTATGTGGGAACCAACTATTCTCAACACTGGAGTAACTCACACATAACTCAATACTTTTTAATTGATGTCAAAATAAATCAGCAAATTTGTGAACTAATGAGTTTTGGAAACTTATTTTTTATACTTGTTAAGCCATAATTTAAAAAAGACGATCCCCTAACATATAATGATGTTTTATTGCTTAGATTCTCTCAATTTTATATTGCCTTTCTCAGGGTAGTTGAGAACCCTTAAAGGATTTAGGATTTAATTTACTTTTTCATTTAGGAAACTCCAGCAAGAATGGACATCATTTTATAGATGGTAAGAGAGAGGCAGATGGATGAAGTGGTTGATTAAACTGTTTCATGACATAGGCTATAAAATGAATATGGAGTTGTAAAAAGGAAAAAATGTTATTTGTAATTCTATTGAGCTATCTAACTTTTAAACCATTTTCTTAAGCATCTTTCTTCACATAAGGCAGTTTACTCTTCCATAAGAGAATACTTGAGAATAAAATTGAATGGCTTAAAGAACTTACTGTATATGACTTTCTATTAACTGGAAATAGCAATAGAAAATTTCTTTAAATTCTGGTTCTCTAGCTTGAGTATTAGACTTATTATTGCTGAAGTTGTTTTAAAGGTGAATGATTACTTTCAGTAAATTGTATGTCTAATGAAGGAAGATTTTAATTTCTTTTTAAAAGCTGTATTTCGTTATGAAAGAATTTATTTTTCTCTACATGTTTAGAATACCTTCCCTCTCCATTGAGCATATTAATTTTGTTTTTTAAATGGCTAACTCACTTAATGTTTTGGCTTCAAAAGAGAATAATTTTATAATCACAGCTTTCTGGGTTTGGCCGAGTTACAGCTATTTTGTTATATTTTGTTTTGTGTGGGAGTGTATGCATGTGTGAGAGAGAATGAAAGGGTAAGGTTTAAAAAACTTTCCTCCTTGAAGGCAGAGGCTATCTTAATCCTGATTTTTAGAGAACATACAACAAGGCCTAAAAGCTTCAGGAGAAAATATTTTAGCTACAGCTCTTATAGTCTAATATCAAGTTGTTGGAAAAGTCTCAGAGAGCAACTACCAATATTTATGAAATAACAAGACTAAAATGTGAAGCTAGATATATTCTTCTTTAAAAATAATTGTTTTCTTTTGTGATCACCATGTGAAAAGCCTAGTGATATGTACTGTGGCTGAGTGAAAGGAAGAGAGTAGGGGAGGTCTCAAAATGAAAAAGATACTCTCTGCATAGAAACTTTTTTTTTTTTATGGAAGAATGAGTGGATCAAAGACTAAGGGCTGTAATCATGTTATTCATATTTTAAAGAGGAATTTCATGACAAGGAACATGCTATGTATATGTATGTGGTAAGGCCACTTGTAGTTTAGGGTAAAAATATTTGGAAGTAATGGTCATTTTCACACCAAAGTTTCTTCCTTTTTATTTCATTTTGTTACTAATGTTTTAGATTCTCTTCAGTTTGCTCTTCTATTCTGTCACTATTTGGACTTCTCCTAAGCTGTCAGTTTAACATTTTTGTTATTGTAAGTTGAAAGCAAATAAAGGATCTTATATGACTGGCAAGCTTTTTTTTTTTTTCAGACACAGATAATGTACAAATGGATAGAGCCAAAAATTTGCTGGGAGGATCTCACAGATGCTATTAGGTTGCCCTCTTCTGGAGAGAAGAAGGATTGTCCACCTTGCAATCCTGGATTTTATAACAATGGATCATCTTCTTGCCATCCCTGTCCTCCTGGAACGTTTTCAGATGGAACAAAGGGTAGGATGTCAGTTGGTCCAGTAATTGAACCTTTAGAATAAAAATCTTGTTGGACTACTGTGGCCTTGTTCTAAATTGTTTTTTATGAAATAATTCTTTAAAATGCATACTTATTTCATAGAGGCTGAAAGAGTTGAGAGATATGATAATGGAATTATGAGACTGCAGTAGCTTATATGACATCATAAAGATAACTTTTTAATGGCATTTTGTGTAACATACTCTTAATGTGATACCTCTGCCTTTGGAAAATGATAAGAAAATTCCACCATATTAAGAAATTAAGGGTACATACTCCTTTTCCAGTGCATATGTGCACATATATTGATGCAAGCATAAAACATAGCATCTTCTAATTCCGCTTTAGAATAATAAATCACCTTTTTGTGCTACAATAATAGTAAAAATTGCTCATTTTGATCATATGGCAATTAAAATAGTCCCTAAGTAAGTTGCTTCAAAATGTACAGTTGGGAAAATTTTACTACTTACCAAATATTGTAGAAAGTGATTACAGAATTTGTTTTAATTTAGGTAGACAAAGATTACATGCATTTTAGTTGAAGGTATTTCACTTAAATATAGCCATGCCATATACTTAATATCCAGAGCCTTTGAGAGATAACATAAAAATGATTCAAGAGCCAAATGGCAGGTTACCAATAGTGCGGTTTATCTAAGTTACCCAAACCTTTCAAACTTCAATTTTCTCATCTGTAAAATTGTGGGTAATAATAGCTAGCTCATCATCACTGAGTAGGTTATATAAAAATGTCTCCTGTAATACTTTATACCAGGAAATGTTTGCTCCATGAACATTTTCTCTCCCTACCCCTGCTCTTACTGAGTGATAACGCAAAGTATCTTGGGTAAATTAAAAAATGGTTATAAAAGGCCCTTCCATTTCAGTATAGCAGATGCTAATTTAAATCAAGTTTATTTATAAACCTAACTTTTCCCAAATCCTTCAACTCCCAGTATCATTTTTCAACATAGCTAATATTTTGAATTTCAAATAATCAGTTTATAATTAAATGGTACAATATTCTGTTCAGTTTAATAACCAATAAGAAGAGTGGAATCTTTCCTTATTCATGAGGTAGAGGGAACTGATTCTAAGATTACATGTTAAGAGAACTAGTTTCAGAATTACTCTTCTTGTGGAGGATAATTCAGTATTAGCAGTAACTCCCAGAAATGAAGGGAAAAATTATTTTAAAAGATTTTGTATTTATTTGTTTCCTTGTTCATGTTAGTCAAGCATATATAAGTATATGACCAAAAGGGAGAACTATGGCTGAAAAAAAAAGGAGGTTCTTTACAGAGTGATCTGGTCATAAATTCCTACCTGGGCAGGTTATAGTGAGTAGTCATAGACCCCAGGCCTATAACTTTTTCAGTGAAAGGTTTAAGCCAACCTTGTTCTTGTGCGTTTAGGTTAACACACCTTTGAAACATCAGAAGTAATCCCTCTTGAAGAGGGTATTAACCCTGAAGAGAGCACACAATCTTGTTAACTCTCCTGTAATGTAATGCTTCTGTTGTTCCTTCCCATCTTCACGTAATCTTCCTTACGTTCCCACCTTAATTTCAAATGCATGAAAGAAACTGCAGAACTGTTATTCTCTGGAGATCTCTCTGAGATCTTGCTCCCTGGCATGTCGTCAGTTTGGGTTAAATAAACTCTTACAAAAATTGAAAAAAAAAGTATATATGTGTATAATATATCCAGAATTATTTTTCTTTCCAGATTGCTTTTGAAAAAGTTATTAATTCTTAAGGGAATTGGTGTCTCAATATCTCTCCTTCCCACTTCCCTCTCTGCTAATTATAGTTTTATAGTGCTTGGAACAGAGTAAGAAGAAGTTGTCCAGATGCAGTTTAATTATAATTGTTTGCCCCACTTGCCTCCTGTAGAATGTAGGCCGTGCCCAGCAGGAACAGAGCCTGCACTTGGGTTTGAATATAAATGGTGGAATGTCCTTCCTGGCAACATGAAAACTTCCTGCTTCAATGTCGGGAATTCAAAGTGTGATGGAATGAATGGTGAGTTCAGAATTGGCCTACTTGATGTATTTTGGCAGCAGTGACTCTCCAACTCAGCTTTCTAAAAAGACACTAAAAGTGGGTACTAGTAACCTCAATCTTATTTGGCTAGTTCCTGTTGTCAAGCCCTGACATAAAAATAGTAAATGTAGTGTCACTGCCAGATGACTTTCCCATAAGAACATAAACTATTTTGCATTTTTTGGAGTTAGTTTTTAAGTAGATAGTGAAAGTCATCACATATGATTATAAATACCAGAATAAAGTACCAACAGAGATAATGAAATCCTTGTCGTTTTCCATTTTGAAGAGAAGTATGACAGCATTTCTGTCTGGATTGGTTTTTAGTCTGGCTCAGCACTGAGTCTTGGTGATGGGTTAAATCATATCTGACGTTCTTTACCTCTGAAGTCTATGACCCTATGATTACAAAATGTCAATGAACTCCACTTACTGAAAACTTGAAAATGTGGCAGAGTTCTATAGGATATTTTCAGAATTTTATTTGTTCTTATGTTTTAAGGTCTTCGAGAACCTAGCTCTTAGTTATTCTGCAATATTTGTTGGTTGATTGAATGACAGTATTTATGTATGTATTTTTTAACTTGATACTAGGAGTAGCTGTTATAAATACTAGAGTTTTACACCAAAGTGCGTCCTTTACTTCTATAAACTCATTAGCATTTTTTATCAACTCAGTTTTTTCAGTATTACTGTAAAAAATGCTTTTAAGTTGTATCTGTTTTTAAATCAGTACCTATCCAAAGTAAACAGGCTTAGGATGTAGTGAGTTTATACATGAGTGCAGGAATTGACAAATAATTGGTTCTTGAATAATGTTAGTTAAACAGATGCATGAAAAAAAGCCTTAATATATATTGAACATTATGAAATATCCTTCTTTATTGACCAATAATCCCACCTGGAGGAATTTATCCTAAGAGAAAAGATAAAAAAAAAAGGTAATAGTTATTATTTGACCATGAAGGTTTAGGTTCTAAAAAGATTCCATGACTGAGGAAGTTAAGGCATTGGAAAAATAAGATACTCTGGAAGGCCAGAGTATTGAATGACTGTGAAAGCATCAATACTGTGTGTGTGTGTATTCATTTACTACTAAAGATCACCTGAAACTCTCGTTGGATCTTTTAGAGAATTTACTTTTAGTCTAAGTTTCATGATAATACTTGATTTACTTACTTGCTAAGTCATTCACTTAGAAGCTATAATTTAAATTTTGCTAATTTTCAAAATGTTCAATTATTCATTTGAAAGGTATACATATTGGTAATATTAGTATGTGATATTAAAATAGCAAACAGTCATGTGAAAAATACAAAGATAAAAGGTAATTAAAGGTGATGTATATTTTTGTGACTGGGAGGTTTAGTAACCAACCTTGAGAGGAGCAGCACTCAAAGGAATGGGGGTCAAAGTGAGAGGCCCAGGGGAGCCTGTCTCATTAGGTAGTCATGAGTCATGGAGTTACAGTGGATGTACTTTTACTATTTTGACTGTGTGATTTGGAATACTTTAAGATACTGTATTCTCAGTCTGAGTTTTGCATATTGCAGAACAGGTATGTAGAAGTTGATCTTCATGTACTGGAATTTTGCCTAAGAGGAAATCAAAGTTGAACACAAGTTACAGTCTATTTATGAAGCTGTTCTTGAGCATTATCATAATAACAAAATTGAAATAATCTAAATATCCAACAATAGGAAATGTTTACAAAAGTTATGCCATTCTAATTGGATGAAATGTTATGTGGTCATTAAAAATGACAGCCATAAGGAAAACGGTTTGGCAATATTTCAAGAATTTTGGATGTTCCCATTCTCCAATCCAATAATTCTACTTCTGTGGATTTATACCAAGGAAATGATGTGATTTAGAGAAAGAAATTATACACAAAGTTTGAAATCAAGGTGTTGGCAGGGCCGTGATCCTTTCAAAGCCTCTGGGGAGGAGCCTTCCTTGCTTCTAGCTTCTGGTAGCTCTAGGTGTTCCTGGCTGATGGAAGCATAACTCCAGTCTCTGCCTTCATCTTTAAGTGGCCAGCTTCTCCTTGTGTCTATGTGTCTCTGTGTCTTTACAAAGTGTTCTCCCTGTGTGTCTATGTCTAAATTTCTATCTCATAAGGACACTAGTCATATTGGACTAAGGCTCACCCGAAAGACCTCATCTTAACTTGGTTATATCTGCAAAAACTCTATTTCCAAATAATAAAGTCTGTTCATAGGTTCCAGGGGTTAGGGCTTCAGCATATCTTTTTTTGTGGGATGGGTGGAATGGGCACAATATAACCTTTAACAACAGGCAATATCCAAAACATGAGAAATGTTTGTTTCCTCTTGCAAGAATATTAGTTCCCTCCAAACTTAGCTCCTTACCACTCATTTACTACTTTCTTTGGCCTTCTCTGCTATTCTGTCCTTTCTCATGACATTTCTGGACACTAGGAAGAGATCTTAGAGAAACATTCTGAAGTCCTCCCTTTCTTGGTATAGATGTCCTCCATGTGGGAATATCTCTCTTCCTCTAACCCCATCACAAGTTTGCAGTCTCCTTAAACCTCTCTACAGCCTTTCATATTACTTAAACTGAAGTTAAGGGCCTGGTATCCCACTGGATCAGACTGTTTTATGGCTGTTCAACTCTTAACGTTAGGTGTGGATTCCTACTTGTCTCTCTGTTTAACTGCATGAACCCTTAGACAGCAGAACAATTGGCATTTCTTTCATCAGCAAATAGATTAGTGCGTAATATTTTTAGGTCTAGCTTGATATATGTATATTCAACATACTACCTTTTTATAAACTGCTGATTATAACATTTCAAAAATTGCCATATCATTAATCTAACACTGATATTAATCCATTCCTCAATTTCTCCCTCATACTTACTTAAGTAGCAGATGTTGACATTTTCTTTTAGAGACAGAAGTGTCAATGGTAAGTCATTGCCTTTAAATAATAACCTTACTTGATGGTGTATGGGGGATGCTTTTCCTTTCCTTGTTATATTGTGGCCATTTCAGCCTATGGTAAGTTGACTGTTTCTGTGCAGAAGATGGACCTCCCATTACCTTCTATGTTCATCCATATCACCCTATATTTTTGACAATTGTTGGTGTGTGTGTGTGTGTCTCTCTCTCATATTCTACTTATTCCTCAGTGAGGTTGGACCAATGTTGTCTTTCTATCCCTAGTACATATCAGATTCTTAGCACTCAATGAATGCCAACTGAGGGGATGAATAAGTGAATGAATGCAGAACAGGGGTTAAAGTAGGGAACAACAATATAGCAAACTATGAGAAAGGACTCCAGACCCTAAATCTTCTTCATTAAGTAATTTGAAGTTTATTTCCCACTGGTTACCTGGAGATTATGCATTTTCCATCTCATTGTATTAGAATGTATAAAGACCATATGCTTTAGTTTGGAAAAAGATAATCATGCCTCATTGAGAAAACTGTTGTTTGTTTTCCCATTAAATAACTTTTGTGTAAAAATATGCATTATTTGATTCTTCCTGGGGAATCATATGGAACATCTTTATTGGTATCCAGGAGTCTGTCTCTATGTTCAATTTGCAATTGCAATTTAAAAATAGGGAATTGTTTTGGAGTATTTCTAACTTTGAACATAAACATTAATGGTTTTGTTTTTACCTTATTTTAAAAGATTGTTAGAAATCAGTGATAGAATTTTTACTAATAAAGATAACCTTGATCATTTCCAGGTTGGGAAGTGGCTGGAGATCATATCCAGAGTGGGGCTGGAGGCTCTGATAATGATTACCTGATCTTAAACTTGCATATCCCAGGATTTAAGTAAGAAAAACCAATTCCGATTCCCTTCTGTAAGAATTCTCATGCCTGTTTCCCTTTAGAAATAGATGAAGTAATGTAATGAGGTAATATACTTATTAGCAAATAACAAGCTGTTGTAGGATACTGTAAAATATTTAAGAATATCTGTAGAATCAGTGATTGAGAAACTATAGCTATTCATGATATATTACTTAGATAAAGCTGAATGTTTTAAACAATATTCTATCCAAATGTTACAATAATCATGATTCTTGAATGCTTAACGAAGTGGTCTTAATCCAAGTTATTTGCAGTAGTATCTTGTGGTTTATGTATTTATTCTTTTCTCAGTTCTATCTGTAAAGTAGTGTGTTACAGTTTTTAAGTTCCATTTTGCTTTAGATTCCCATGTTGAAATTTCCCAGCAGATGTATGTTTCTCACTTTAGGGTAGATGGTAGTAGTTATACCAGGAGATTCAAGCATGTTAACGTGGTTGTATAGACTCCACGTTAGAACAAAGGGTGTGGCCATGCAGAGGTTGAGTGAGGAAGGAGTTGGATTGAGGAAAGAAGTATATTAGAGGAAGAGATGAGCAAGGCTTTCAGATTAATGAAAAAAATGAGAATTTTGTTCCAAATTGTTTTTAGAACATTTTGTAAATATTATAATTTTAATCTGCCAAATAGACCACCAACATCTATGACTGGAGCCATGGGTTCTGAACTGGGAAGAATAACATTTGTTTTTGAGACCCTCTGTTCAGCCGACTGTGTTCTGTACTTTATGGTGGTAAGTGGAAAAAATGGCTTTCAAAGGCAGATTTCTAAGTTTAGCATTCTCTTTCAAGTGTAAATTTATTTATGCAAGTTGGGATAAGAATATAATTTTTCCTCCCATTCTTAGGGCTTTCCAAAAACATTAAAAAATGTTGAAAGAAGTCTCTAAGAATTGAAATGAAAGCGTTCGTTCCTGTGGGGAGGACTGAGTGAAGGGGCCTGGGAGGCTGATAGAAGTCAGGGAATGTTAATCTGGCAGAAAATTCTTTTATAAAAATATGCCACCAGCAGAATGAAAATCCCTCCCTACTAACTATTCAGTAATTCAAACCATCAAGAAGGAAAAACATGTATTAATAAGTGAGGGAAGAAAATAATGTTGGTGTAGACACTTGGAAGAAAAAAGCTCTTCTTTTTATATTTAATCAGTGTTGACAAAGGACTCTCCTATGTACATATCATAATTTTGCCAATGTTTTTCTAGATGTCATAGATCTCAACTCTTAGCATGAGAAAAGTAGCAACACAGAATTGACTAAGATCACATGTGGGTATTAGAAGTCGTTAGTTGAGATTTTAGCGTTATAATTCAGTAGTAACTTCACAGAAATGATTTGTTTTTGCTTATTTCCTCAACAATCCTTTAGTATCTAGTTAACAGTCCATTAATATTTCCTTTATGATAAATGAGGAATATGGAGATTTAAATATTTATTCATGATTACTGAACCATAGTTTGTTCTGAAATCATATTTTGTTCTGAAAAAAGTTACTTTATGATGGTAAAAGAAGATCATGAATAATCTTTAACACATCTGTCTATTATACCACAAATAACCAGTAAGTCTTTAATGCTCCCAGCCCTGCGTCCTTTTTTCTCTAGTCTGTTTGTTCCTCTTTATACTCAGTGCCGTTGCTGAAATTCAGATTCCTATTATCTCTCAACAGTAGTCTCCTATCCAGTCTTCTTAATTCTATTTTCTTATCTATGCTGCTGTCAAAATATCTTTATAAACATAAAAATAATAGTAGAGGCATCCACATCAAACCTGTCCCCTTACCCCTGGTGACTTTTTTATTGCCTATGGCAGTCATTCTTAAAGTTTGGTCCCTGGATCAGCATCACCTGGAACTTGTTAGAAATGCAAATTTCTGAGCCCTGTCCTAGTCTCAATGAGAAACTCTGGTGGCTGGGCCCAGAAATCTGTATTTTAGCAAGCTCTGAGAGTGGTTCTGATACACTCTAAAGTTTGAGAACCAATAGCCTATGAATACACTTAAAAGTCCTTAGCATGGCATGTATATGGCTTTTTGTACTTTTTGCCTAGCCTCTGTTACCAAACCTACTGTTAGTACATGCTCCTCTTTAAAACCCTGAATTTGCTAGTGAAGGACTCTGTACTTTTTTATTTCTTATGCATTGCCACTCTAGATTAGAATGACACTATTCATTTTGTTCTTTTGTCTGGTGAACTCCCATTCATACTTCAAGGGCAGCTCAAACCTCACCTCTTTTGGGAAGCTTTCTTTTATTCTTTTAAGCAAAATTAACACTCTCTCCAGTGTGTTCCTAAAACCCTTTGAGAAAAACCTATTTTAATTATGTGAATGCATTCATGTTTTGTCTCCTCACTTGACCAAGCACTCCTGAGGGCAGGGATTACAATTACTTATTTTGGTAAATCAATCTTAGAGTTTTTACCTCATAACAGAATTTATTAGTTATCTTCCGTTTTGTGTGATTTGGTCTTCTCACAGGATTTTTTGAGATGTCAATTAAATAGTATATAGAAATGCTTTCGAAATTGTGTAGTGTTATCTCAGTAATGCAATAAATTCCATTTATTATTGGAATAAAGATCTAGAAAGATGATGTTTAACAAAGCATTATCTGTATATTATCAGCTCCTCTTAGGAAGTGGCATGTATGATGATTTGATTGTTTGGCAATGTGGAGAATTCCGTAATATATGACAAATGCGTTGTTATTCCTATCTATTGGTGAACTCAAGACACATCTCTTTATAACACATTTGATTACTTTATAACATATTTGACTCCTATGTTTATATCATAGAAAGAAAGAGACATGTTCCGAGCTCATGCCACCATGTTGTCAACATCCCAGATGACTGAAAGAAGCCCATCTAAAGGGCTTCTTCCTAAGTCACTTATTAGGGTTTCTCCAGGGAAGACTAATAAGAAAATTCAGGGTTAGCCTTGTTTTTTATTTCAAATAAGTTAGATGTATATTACATTATTTGTTTGATTTATTATATTTGCTTTATAACCATGTAATGACAGCATATTGGTTGGAACATCACACATTTGTATGATATTCTAAATATTGAGTTTAGCTAGGGAAATTAGAAATAAAATATTATACAAATTAATCCTTTTGGAATTCAAGTATAAGCAAAAGAATAGTTCGTGAACATAAAATAACATTCTGATTAATCCGCGCTTGGGTAAGCCTGGAAGTTGCAAGTATGAATCAGGAAAATTTAGAATTATTGTGCATGAGCTGCCTATCAGAATCTCTCAAGGCAAAAAATAAAAATAGAAAGCCTTTCCGTTTTATGAGGATCCTAAAAGTTTACTGTGAGAAGTTTGAGAAATTATGTTTCCTCTTCTAAGTGTATTTCCTAAGCCACACACACACACACACACCCACACACACCCACCCACCCTTAAATAGGCTGATTTGAGACCTCTTTCTTTCAGGTTATATTAACAATGTGGTTGATATATTGTAATTACTAAGCTAGTGAGTGCTTTTGTAGACTTGAAGGGAGGTTTTGAGAGTTCTAGGATACATGCATTGCTAATAACCTTTAGGGTTAGTAAATACAAATATGTATTTGTAATGTATACCCATGTATATTAATACTAAGTTTGTGCTCTTTTGTATATATTTTTCCTACTGTATTTTAGGATATTAATAGAAAAAGTACAAATGTAGTGGAATCATGGGGTGGAACCAAAGAAAAACAAGCTTACACCCACATCATCTTCAAGAATGCAACATTTACATTTACCTGGGCATTCCAGAGAACTAATGAGGGTCAAGATGTAAGTTCCGAGCACTTCTTTTTAAACGCTAAGATGATGCCCCAGAGAAGATTCATGTAAAGTGATCACTCAAATTTTCTGGAGGAAAGACAGCTTTTTATTGATGTGGAATCCAACATTTGATTATGAAGTCAATTGGTATAAAAATGGTATTTTTTGGTTTGCTTTTTGAGAGCAAGAATATATGAAACAGAATAACACAACGTATCTTTGAATTGTTCTACACTGTGAACAAGTATAGTTGCTGAAAGCTTAAGAGAAAGAAAATCTAATTTTATAGTTATTGAAAAACTTACTTTTAAAGCTTTCTGAGACTTTGACAAGGCTGGTGACTTTCTTCTTCATCCAGTGATCTGGCATTTTGTCCAGGAGGCGTTAACTGGTACTGGTTTGTCATTTCATTGTAGTAATTAATGTCTCCTCTTATAGCCTGGAGAGTGTGTATGGAGACATAATTGGGTTAACACACAAAAATTATTTACTCTCTTTTACTTTTCCTGCTAGAATAGATCTTAATACTCCGCTAAGTAAATTCCATTGTATATTTCAATAGTAGCAGGACTGTTATTTGTGGATCTCCATAGATGTGACCTTCCCAAAGTGAGAACAAGGTAAACCACCTGTTCAGCAGCTGCCTTAAAACTATAGTAGCAAATGCATAGCATTTTCTCTTTTTAGGCTTTCACTGGGGGACCCGATCCCCAGATTTTATTTGATTCCAGTTATCTACGAGTGTTCAGATTACCATCATGTGGGGCACGAACGTGCATGGAATGCTTCCTTGCCTTCCTTTTGTCTTTGCCCCAAAGAGCATTAAGCAGTCCTAGGGTCTTTGCCCCAAAGAGCATTAAGCAGTCCTAGGGCAATGCTTCTCCGTACTGATAGAGTGACACCCTTTGCTTGGTGAAAACTAGACCTTAATTGACCCATTGTCTCAAGAAGGAAAAGTGTAGGAAAATCCAGGTTCTTACTCTCCATTCTACATCTTTTCAGTATAAACCAGAGAATGCTGGTTAGAGGTTAGAGAAAGTACTAGAGAGGGAAACGGGGCCCAAAGAAGCGATACGATCATGCTGATTTACACAGTTAGTGTTAGGGTGAAGACCAGAGCCTTTGTCTTCCAAAGCTAGTCCAAGGCTTACCACCTTACCTCCCTGTCAACATACTACTGTAGCATTAGATTTGGGCTTATATCTGAATAAACAATGATGGACAATAAAATTGCTTCTCTGTTAAACCCTACCAGTTCTTCCAGATATTAGGATTATCAGTATGACTGAGTTTGTACCAATTATGACATATCTCATGGTGATTGTGGCAAATCTCCTGGAATCCCATTACTGTGGAAATTAGCTTTTAGTGTTAAGATTTAAGATTTTTAAAGAAAAAGAACCAAAAATGAATAATATTAATCCATTGGCAATTGTAAATTCTAAGGCTGGAACACTCTGCTTGTTTTGGTGATATCAACATAAAACAATCTAGTTGTACAATTAAGCCCCAAAACAGAAGTCATTACTTTCTGCTCTCTTTTTAGAATAGACGGTTCATCAATGACATGGTGAAGATTTATTCTATCACTGCCACTAATGCAGTTGATGGGGTGGCGTCCTCGTGCCGTGCCTGTGCCCTCGGTTCTGAACAATTGGGCTCATCGTGTGTCCCCTGCCCCCCAGGCCACTACATTGAGAAAGAAACCAACCAGTGCAAGGAGTGTCCACCTGACACCTACTTGTCCATACACCAGGTCTATGGCAAGGAAGCTTGTATTCCATGTGGGCCTGGGAGTAGAAGCACTCAGGTAAATGAGTCTGTATTTCAGTTATCCCCAGGAAAGCACATTTTTAATAGAGAAATTCAAAAGTTCTCTTTAGTGTTTCTCTAGGAGCTACAGAGGTTGCTAGTTATATTTATAAATGACTTTTCATACCCTTTCTTGTTTTCTCTCCTTTTAAATTTATTGAGCACTTAATATATGCCATGTAAGTGCTATTTAATAAAAGTAAATACAAATGCTTTCAAAAATATTAAAATCGATTTCTTGTATATTCTGTTAAGGCAAGTAAACAACCTGTATAGATTGGCAATAGGAGTATATGGAAAGCAGCAAGTATGTCTTATAACACTTTAACGGCAAAGGTTGATGCTACATTATGGGGGAAGAGGATAGTAGTTTTATTGTCTATTTAAACTGATATAACAGGGACTTTTAGCTATTTATTAAAAATATTTTTCTACAAGAAACTAACCTTGGAATAACTATTCTTACTTTAAAAAATTTTGAACCTTCTAACCTTTGCTAAAGACAGTCTATTTAGCATTCAAAATTTCTCTGTATTAGTATGGTAATATATATTATAACTCAGACAAAATTACTGAAATAGATTTTAAAACTAGAACATTTTTGAAATACATTTTATGTGGCAGCTAATACTCTCTTTTTCTTTCCTGCTATATTATCATTATTATTTTACATTTCTTAATCTTTAATCAAAGGACCACTCGGTTTGCTATAGTGACTGCTTTTTTTACCATGAGAAAGAAAATCAGAGTTTGCACTATGACTTCAGCAACCTCAGCAGCGTGGGCTCCTTAATGAATGGCCCCAGCTTTACCTCCAAAGGAACAAAATACTTCCATTTCTTCAATATTAGTTTATGTGGGCATGAGGTGAGTTCTGGCTGTCAAGGTGAGTTGAAGCTATATTTCAGCTTTGATTGAGTTGGTATTTTCTGAGTTGATGGCTCAGTAAAATCTCTATGGAAACTAACAAACAAATGTCAGAAACTGAGCTTTGTTGTTTAAATCCTCTGTTGCCTCCTGGCACGTTGGTTGGCAGATTTCTCCACCAGGGGCAACTTTGTCTGGTTCTCAGTCCAAAGCACTCATCCAGTCATCTTTCAGTTTTGTAAAAGTAGGTCAGGCTTGTCAATCCCACCTATTTTTGAGGCAGGCAGTTATGGTTTGAGGAAGTTTTATTGTTGTTTATATTGTCAATTTTGTGTTTTAAAAAGAAAAAACTTCCAAGAGGAAGTTTGTCCAAAAATAAAAAGGAGGTAAGCAGGAGGCAAGTGTCAGTTGATGAGTACTCTCTGCTAGTAAATAATGGGATTTTATTTTCTGTGGGAAGAAGCAGAACCTCAGTTGATACTGGTAATTAGGAGAGTGACAGGACTAGATATCCAATATTTTTATAGGCATATAAGGTTGGGGTTGGGTCATATGTATATGCATTCACCATTAGCAAAGGTGAAAATATAATAAGGCCTTTCCTTAATGTTTCTTTCCATATTAAATCCTATATCTCAAATGATCTTCATTTTGAGATACTGTGCCAAAGTTTGTACAAAGGAAATAAAAAAGATCTGATGACCACAGAGTTTTCAAACAAAAAGATCTATAAAATTTACATGTATGATAATTATCCTGTCATGATTTTAGATGGGATGATCTAACATACTCACTTGATTGTTCACTCAATAAATAAATAAATTAATGTTGAATACTTGTTATGTTAAATACTGTGTCAAGCAATGAATAAAATTAATTCCATTACATATTATGCTTCTTTTCAATCTTATCCGTTATTACCACTGTCTTTTCTTCCATCTTCTCTCTTTTTCTCTTCTATCTTCTTCTTCTTTCTTTCCTTTATATTCTTCTTCCTTTCCTTTTACTGTAGTTTTCCTCTTCTTCCTTCAGTAGTTTCTCTTCTCTTTTTCATTATATCTCCTTGGCTTTAACAATTTAATTTAAGCTTAGTAAAAATATCCTACACCTGTATTGTGTGAGAAGGCTTAATGGAGAGAGAAAATTCCATAGGTTAGGATTGCTAGCTGCATTAACGAAGAGAAATCTTTTTATTTTCTTTATGCTCATCTGTGTACCCTCTACATCTAAGACCAATAAAATAATGTTTGTATTCTCCCTTATACATTTCTTCATAGAAATTATAGAGGAAGCTATAGTCCTTTGCAGTGAGATTATAGTATATTTAAACATACTATATTTAAAGAGTCTTCCAATTTTTATAAAACCTTCCAACTACCCTCCAAATGATTAAAAAAGTAAACCCCTGTATTCCCTTCAACTTACCATTTAGTTGAACAGATATACATCATGGAATCTAAGAGTAGGTGAAGAAAGACACTTGTAGTGATCAACTATTTAGAATTTAGATGTTGTCCTAAGACTTTGTTACAATTTGGCTTTTGTGCTTTCTTCTTTAGCCTTCACAATACCTACATAGGCCTATGAAGGAGAAGGAAAAGAAAGCTTTTCTTTGGCATTAAAACCTTCTGGAGCAGTTTTCTGGTCTCTTTGTATGAATTTTTATCCTATGAATTAAAGATGTCATAGATGACTTTTATTTCTTTAAGTTAGATGGCTTTCATCCAGCACAAGTGATGCTTTTAGTTGGACGAGCAGTGCAGCCTTGAATTAGTTTATTCATTATAACTTCAGTGACTCTCAACTCTGGTTGAACATTGAAATTGCCTCAAGAGCTTTTAAAAAATACTGGTACTTTGGCCCTATACCAGATCATATAAATCAGATTTTTGGTGAGGAGACAGCCACTGTCCTACTGGAGTCACTAGCTAGCTGAGTTTCAGTTTAGAGCACAACATTTAATCTCTTTATGACTTTATTTTCCTAGGGGAAGAAGATGGCTCTCTGTACCAACAATATAACAGACTTTACAGTAAAGGAAATGGTGGCAGGGTCAGATGATTACACAAATGTAGTAGGAGCATTTGTATGCCAGTCAACTATTATTCCTTCTGAAAGTAAGGGTTTCCGAGCAGCCTTATCATCACAATCCATCATTCTGGCAGACACATTTTTAGGTAAGCTTCATTTGGTGCATATATGCATGCATGCATTTTTTTTCTAAAATTATGAAACTGATAACTTGTCATTGCATTGGTGTTTACCATAGATGATTAAAGCCCACAGGTAATTCTAAATCATCACTATGTATCATGGTTGAAAAGCCTCTACAAGTGAGGTCTACTGATCATTCTCAGAGAGTGTTAGAAGCTTCTGAATTTATGTATTATTTATGTATTAACTCATACGTGAGATACTGTTTCTGAGAGTCTGTGCCTTTCATCATATTCTCTAGGAGTTTAAGAAGCAAAATAATTTAAAACACCAAAACTATAAACAAAAGAGGAATAGTAAACAAAGGCAATATAAACCTAACTCAGTATCTGTCACCCATTTTAATTGTCTTTTCTCATACTTAAAATAAACTGGTGACAAGTGGAAAAGGTGAATGTGTTCAGTTTTATTCCCCATCGGCCCTTCTCTCTCTGCGGTTTCAAAAGCATAGGAATGTTTTAAGAAGGATTTAGACCCCTAATTAGTAATTCTTTGGGATCAAGTTCATTAAATTTTCTGGGGCGGGTATTAGGAATCTAACAAGGCATAAACAATCTAACAGTTTAACAAGCTTCTTAGATGATTCTAATGTGCAGCCAGATTTGAGAACCATTGCTATAGACGCCAGAGGAATTTAGCTTTATTTTTCAGCACTAAGGTCAGTTGCCAAGTTTGTGCTTAGCTCTGTGTCAGAGGCAAAGGTTGCTGTTGTTATTGCTTGCATTTTGGTCCACCATCATTTTGCCTGGGAGAAAAATGCTTACTTTTAGATCAAGCAAATTTTGGACTTATTTTCTGGAAATTACTAAGGCACAAAAATTTTTGTTTTGTCAAATATGCTTATAATAATGTGAATGAAAGCTGTATTAGCAAAGTAGCCCTGCTCATTCTACAAAACTTACAGAGGCTGAGAATTATAATACTAGATTGTTGAAATGTTAGAGCTGGAAAAGACTTTAGTGATCATCTAATTATTGCATGAATCTTACAGATTCAAGACATATGACCCAGAGAAGTAAAGTGACTTAAGCAAAATTACAAAGCTAGGGAGTAGAATCTTTTTTTTCCCCCCTCTTTAATTCCTCGCCTTCCCACTTCCACCCCTGACCTATGGATGTTGCCTTTCCCCTTAAGAACTGGATCTCTGAAGGCAGGGTGTCGGGAGTAGAATCTTTATTTATTTATTTTTGCTGGAGACTTTGGAAAATTTCTTATTCTTATCATAAATGTATTAATTTAGTATAGTATTTCTGGTAAAATGACAGCATCAAAGTAAAACTATTTTCTATTTAGATATACAGAGGCTAAATAAACTTAAATTTCCCATATTGCCTAATAGTTTCTTTTCTATTGTCATCTAGGAGTGACAGTTGAAACCACATTGCAAAATATTAATATAAAAGAAGATATGTTCCCTGTTCCACCAAGCCAAATTCCAGATGTGCATTTCTTTTATAAGTAAGTGAAGATACTGTTTCTCTTGACAGTTTTTTTAATCAAATGGATGTCATTTCAGGGTGCCTAGCATAGTAGCTTATAATTAATAGATAATCCATAATTTATTCTTAAATAAAAGACCTAGTAAAAGTAGAAATATGGAATATTTTGAAAGCTTTGTATAATTTCTCTCATATATATAATCTTTTAAATTAGACCATAAAGAGACTCTACTTCATTATTTAGGAAGTAATTATTTGTAATTCACACATCAAAGCATCATCCTGAATAGATATGAAATTTTTCCCTTTAGAATTTTGATTATAATTTCGATTATAATGATAAAGGCTTTAACTAGACACCTTAATGATAGCTTACCACTTTACTTGAGAAAATAGTTAACTTTTCATAGTCAGCAAAAGTAAATGAGCTCAATTTGTATAAAAATTCTAAATTAGTGAACTTTGATACATTTTTCTTTTTCATTTGTTTATAGAACATAGGAGCAATTATATGCAGGATATTTTTGTCTTTTTAATTTTTGTCATATCTGTTTTGTAAAATGACATTTGCTTTATAGGTCTTCTACAACTACAACATCTTGTGTTAATGGCCGGTCAACTGCTGTGAAAATGAGATGTAATCCTACTAAACTAGGAGCTGGAATGATTTCAGTCCCCAGGTATTTTTATTTCTAAATGATTATTCCACATTTGTATTTATTATAATGAGTAAGCAAAACTCTCCAGACTCTTAATATTTTAAATCATATCCTCCCTGGATGTAAAGCAGAAAGAAGACAGAAGAAACTGTAGGTTCTTGTTATAGAGATGTGCAGAGGGCCTATTTAAAGGAATAGATTTCTGCCCCATCTCAGTACTCCCCAGTCTCCTCAATGATATATTCTTGTCCTGTTTGCCTGAGTGTCTAAGTCACTTGAAAAATTATTTAAGTAACATTTAGCCTTAATTGTCTTGAGAATTGAATTAGGAGCTTTCCTGGGTTATAGTTCTTCATCCACAATCAACTGCATGGGTGATCTAAATTAAGTGATAGAACCTCTGAGTCATAGTCTCTTTCTGTGTAAGAAGATGGGGCCAGGGTGGATAATTTGTATGATCCATTTCCCATGCTTCAGTTTTCTGATGAATGGTGGCAAAATCACCAAGGTAGAATCTGACCTATAGAATACATAATACAGTAACCTAATTGATTGTCATTGCAGTAACAGTTGTCCACATTCTAGGTCTGATGAATACAGTCCACTTTGGGTGGGAACTTTATGTAGGAGAAAATAAGCAATTTCATGGACTCAGAAAAATTGTCAACTTAACTAAATACTGTTTTCATGACATAAATGACATTTAAATGTCTCCTGATGTTTAATTTTCACAGTTATTCATTGTTCAATAGATTATTTATTTATTATTAGATTATTTATTTCTAATCCTTTTAGGGTTGAGGTACCTTTGGATCATAGTTTGATTTGCAGAGTTTTCTACATCAAGCTAGCAAAAGTTTATATTCTTTAAAAGAAAATGATCGACTTAATTTTATTTTTGATAGTTTCACAATAGCCCTTGAGAGATTTTAATTTATCCTCTTTATGGTACATCAGGATTGGAAATCAGTGACCTAAGCATTGTTTCAATTACTTGGGCATCTTAAAAATAATTACAGTTGCAAAAGTATTCGGGGCTTATTTCTGGGCAGAAAGCACACTAGCATTTACAGATCTCTTACCAACTGTGTTTCACTGGTTCTCAAAGACATACACATTAATTTTCTTTTTCACCTTTTCAAGGTGAGAGAAGAATGCGATGACAGGTATACATAATAAAAGGTAATAGGCACCAGTGAAATAAACAGGGGAAGCCTGGTGCTCAGGGGCATCGGTGGTAGAAGATCCCTATGCCAGCATCCATGCTAAGGTCAAAGCAACAAACCACACTTTCTTTATGAGGTGTGTTCAGTCTTTCATCATTCTGTGATGTCCCACCATGGAGCTTTGAGTTCAGATGCTTGTTCTATTTACTGTAGCACTTCCGAGGTCTTTTTTTGGACCTAACAACTAATCTCTCTGGGTCTAGCCTCTAAGAGTCTACCTGGATGACTTTTGAAGCCTCCTCTAGATCCAAGCAGATGATGTTACTAAAAGACTGAGTCTGTCCTTTAGAAAATATATCACTCTAATTTTCCCAAGGTGGGTTCTGATGTTTTAAAGAAATAATAAAAAATAGTCTCACAATGTTAAATGATGACATCTAGAAACTGATTTGTTCCCTGTGAGGAGAGGAAGAGTTAAGTGTCACCTTTGACTACTAGCAGTTTTTTCTGCTTAGGGAACTTAACTGTCTTTGTAAGGGTTTTTCAAGATCACCACCAGCAGAATATCTTGGGGTCTCCTATTTTTAAAATATTTTCTAGACCTTCCTAAACTAATTTCTGAGCGTTCAGCACATAAATATTTTTAAAACACAAGGAAATTCTGATACATGTTAAAATTCGAGAAACACTGGTTTTAACCCATGTTTTGGAGATTTGGCTTATTTTTTTCAGAGACAGATTCTCAAACTTTGTTCTGCATTTTAGTTTTCTGAAAAGCTAATTAAAATTTCATTGTCTACAGGGTGGATTTCTTCACCCATATTTTGATAAAACTTAATTGTGATGCACACTGAAGTTTGAGGACCACTATTCTAGGGAACTGCTTGAACCCCACAACCTCAATGTACTGACCTTTAGTTCTATCTTGAGTCAATTTTCTATTAGTGCACAAGGGGGCGCTCTGAGATCAGAATATGAGAAAGAGCGACTTGTCCTGAAATAGGAGTATTTTAGCTGTAGGGCTGAATAAAGATTTGTGATTTCCTGCTAAAAGTAATGTTAACAGAGCCAGATACTTAGGCTACTTTTGAAGAGGACTTAATTTGCACTTTGGGAGGAGATTTAAATTCTTCAGGAGAGAGAGAGAGGGTACTAACCAGGCAGTTGCTTTGAGAAGTCTCATATGCAGATCAAGAAGTCTAAGAAGGACCTAGAAGTTATTATGCTGAGTGACGTATGTCAGACAGATAAAGGTAAATGCCATATGATTTCACTTATATTTAAATCTAAAGAACAAAAGAAACAATCTAAACAAAAACAGACTCAGATACAGAGGACAGTCTGGTGACTGCCAGAGGGGAGGAATATTGGGGAGCTGTGAGAAAAAGAGAAAGGGATGAAGAAGTACAAATTAGTAGTTACAAGATAGTCATGAGTACAATGAGAGTACAATGTAGAGAACATAGTCAATGGTATTGTAATGGCTATGTGTAGAACCAGATGGGTGATCAAGTAATCAAGGGGATCAATTCATAAACTATATAAATATCCGGCCAATGTACTGTATACCTGAAACTTGAAGTCTTAGAAGGGAGCCTTCAGCAGCTTAGAAGGGATGCCACAGAAATTCTCTTGGCCAAGAATCTTAGCAAAGCAGGCAAAGGCAGCTTTGGCAGTACTAATGTTGGTTGGGGCTCTGTGTCTTAGTAACTTGGGAAAATGTCACAAGACCCCCAGACCTAGGAAAATGAGAATGTCTTAACAAACAGTGAATGGAGCACGATAAAAGGGGAAAAATGTGTTCTCTATATATCTCATGTGAAATTTAGAGAGAGAAGCAAATTGTCTGGGCCTCCTACTAATCTGCGATTGGAAACTCCAGCCTGTCTGTCTAGTCTGGCAAATGCAGCTGGTTTCTAATTCCAAACAATGTCTGGAAGGTGTGAGGCATTTTAGATAAAAACTTAGCATGAGTTCTGTGACAGATGAAATCTGAGAGCTAGAGTGGACTTTTGAGATTATCTAGTGCAGTTTGTACCTTGGCAAAAAATAAATTGCCAACATAATAGACCACTAATATCCCTAAATAGATGCCCCTTCAGCCTCTGCCTGAAAGGCTTTCCAAACCTCTAATCATGATCCCAGGTGGTCAGAGGAATTGAAAGTTTTCCTTTCATTAGGAATAATTAGACCTAAGCATTGTTCAACACGCTCTTTCAAAAATGAGAAATTTGTTGGAGAAAAGGTTATAAAAAAAGCCTTATTAGAAAAGACAGAGAGAACCATTTTAACTCTGGTAATAGAGATATCACAGCACATTAGAGACCCTTAAGTCAAACTCATTTACTGTACACAGTAGGAAACACCGAGGATCCAGGTTGTAGATGAAGTGATTTCTTGACTGTGTCTATTGCTCTTTTTATGCCATAATGCTTTCATCTTTTAATTTTTCCCCTCCAATTTCTTATAGGCAGAAATTTGCAAAGAAGCACACTAAGCAGAAGCAAATATCACATGTATCCAGGAATAACTCAACTGATCTGCATATTATTGTTGTCTTCTTTTAAATGACTCATCTTTCCTCAAATCCTGTCCTGTTTATTAATGCTATGAGTTAGAGGAAAATCATCCTCTCTCTCAAAACTTATGACCCTATTTAACTGCTTGGATAGTTTATAAATCATTTTGCCATAAATTATTTTGCCAAAACTTCCTTCAAAATCCAAATTCATCTCATTGTAAGTATAGCCTCTGTGAATATTGTCTCTCACCAAAGGGATATTTTACAGTTCTGTCCTGATAGTGTTCAGAGGTTGAATATGCTAGGGGTTTATTCAATGGGCTCTGATTTAGAGCCTCTTTCAAAGTTATTAGATGCTAGTATAGTGTTTCCTTTGGTCTTTGGGGGAAGGACTGTTAAAGCCAAAAGTCTATCCATTTTAAGTTGTTAAGAGCCAGAGAATAATTATTTGTTAAATGAGTTTTTTTGTTTTCTGTTTCCTCTGCACTACTTATGGACAAATCATGGATATCTAAATCCATATGTTAAGTTTAAAAGGCAATGGAACTGGAAAAATTAAAACCAAATATATTTTTATAGCATTAAAAAGTAAGGAAGCATATATAAAAGCATTATGAGCATAAGTGAAAATAATTAAAACCTGTTCTGATAAGAAATGGAAAAACTCTAATACAGAATTATTAAAATTATATAATTCAAACACTACTGAGTAATCTTAGGATACGATATAAAAATATCAGAAAGCAATCATAAAATTTTAGGATCAATTTTGAAATAAAGTTGCTAAAGCTTTTTTTAGGTATTTCCCTAAAGAAGATACGGAGTCTATACATAAAAAAGGACTAGGAAGTGTCAGTTAATGTAGTATGTTTAGGCTTTGATTAGATCCTGACTTTTGGTTATTAACCTGGGGTAGAATCTTTAGAAAGGGAGGTTTTTGCAGGAGAATGGTAGAATTTTATATTCCTGGATCTAAGAGCTGTGGGTCAAAATATCTTATGTTTAAACTTAGTCAAAAATGATTTATGCTCTTCAGCCTTATGGCAAACAGAATCAGAACAAGATGCAACAGCATTTTATGGACCCTACACAAGATGGTTTTCTGCCAATGGCAAGGCATCCTCAGCAGAGAAAGGCTGACTTTTCTGAGATGCCAAAGTTGAGAGTCACTAGCAGTAGATCAGAGAACATTACCTATGCCAGAGGATATCAATCTTCAGACCTCAAGACTGGGAACCTCAAGAAACCCACAAAAGCCCCACATGAAAGAAGCTCAGCAACATGAATGCCCTGAGACCAGATGAGAACTATTCTCGGCACACAAGACTGTGGACTTGCCCACAGTCTGAGATTAACTCCAGAAGGGTCAGAAACATACTGACAATATACACGAATTTGTTTTAACTTTAGATTTTGAATAAAGCTTAGGCAAACTGATTTACTCTGCTTTATCAACTATCCAAACAATTAATAATAGGTTGAATGTTAGGTCATAATAGTTCCAAAGAAAATCAGATTCTCCACAAATTCATAATATGAACCAAGTAGATCCTGCTTTAGGTAAGATGATTCATTTAAAAGGGGACATTAACTCAGTCCAGTTATCCTCCCCAGGAAATTTATTCCTTTTTAGAATTCAAGGCATAATTTTCTCAAAAAAAAAAAAAATTTCATCTGAATTCTAACACATTGCCAATGCCACCCTGGTTGGTAAGGCAATCCCACAAGCAAAATAGGAAAGACTGGAAAGTCTCTTTTACATTTATCAGCAAAACCAAATCAAGGTCCACTTAGTTGTCCTTTGAATCGTTGGTGGTTTTTCTACCTAGAATTCACAGCACATCTGATCATCCTATAGAACTCTAGGCTTGAATGCCCCAGTAATTCATGACCTTGTCCTGTGTCTTTAAACATTTACTCATTGATTTCTATGGAGATTGCATGGACCAAAATTTAAAAAGAAGCACAATTAGTGACACCTCTAAATAGCTGGGGGCAGAGGGTGAAGATGGTGGTGACACAGGTCATCAAATGGAAAACTATTTCACATTTGGCAATAAAGGGTTTATTTATCTTACTGTTTGCCTTTTATTCCTCTCTTAGAAGGAGAAAATATATTTTTTGCATCCTTTTTTCTATTTTCTTTTTCTATATAAGCACTACTGAAATTACTGCTTTATACATCCATGTTTCACAGGGAAGGCCTGATTCAAACTGTGAAACTTATGTTTATATCAAAGCATTGAATTTAAATGTTCCTCATTTTAAATGACTCATTGGGCTGAAAGAATTAAAAAATTGATTCTAAACTAAACTGCTTTTGACCTAAGAGTTTCTTTTTAAAAATGAAATCTACCAAGGAAAAACAGTGAATCATCACAGTATTTTGACACCTAATGGCAGCTTTATAAATTACATCAATGTCTTGATTTTTTTCACCATTCCTGTAGCTCTACCAATTCTTTAGAAAGTGATATGCATTGTTAATAGTGTTTTATATTTTGTAGTGCTTTAAACTTTCCCAAATTGTTCTCTCATTTTATCCTTTATAACTACGCTATGAGGGCAGCATAGCAGACATTTCATTTTTAAGAAATTATAAAAATGAAATGGTGAGGAGGGGCATTGAGTCACTTATGGAAAACACAGTCATTTGAAAGTCCAGTTAGAATTATCACCCAAGTCTTCTCTCCAGAGCTTTTGCAACTTTGATTAATTTCTTCCATTTTTAATTTGTTGAGTTATTTCTTCTCAAATTTTAGCAGACTCTTTTATTTTCCCAAGATAAACCCTGTTTCCCCCTTTACAACTTGTCTGTTTTGGAAAGACAAAATGGAAAATAACTTGGGGAGGAGAGATTGAACAGGGAAGCATATTGGTAAGAATTGCTAAATGATCAGAGAGTGTAATTATTTTTGAAGTTGTACGTCTTTGTTAAGCAAATAATAATTGTGTTCTTGAAGAATTTTTCTAATTGGTTACCCAATTTTTTTCAAAAGAGCAATTTTGAGTTGCTTTTACTGATCTGGAAGGTGGAAGTTAGGAATAATTTTTAAGATGGCATAGTTTTCATCTATTTCACTTACCCTTAAAAAAAAAAATCTCTGCTTCTTAGTCTGAATATATTTATTGCTCTTGTTACAAACAGATAAATTAAGGCAGATAAGAATTAAGCCATTTTTCTAAAGAGTCACTGTTTACCATTGTTCTTAGCTCTGACAATACTATGCCTTTGTTTCTGAAGCATGTTATAAAGAACTTTGCTTTTATTTACATCCCACCCATGTCTGCTTAGTCTGCGGCAGATAGACACTTTTGAAAAATAGATGTGTAAAAATGCAGTTAATTTTTAGGAACTTAGAATTTTTTTAGTGTTCATATTCTCAGGTAATGTAATACATTTAGTTAAGTAAGAGTATGAAATTTTACCTTTCTAGTAGACTGAAAATTATAGTTTTGGCATTTGAACTTAAAACTTAAAAAGGAGTGATTTTTGATTTCTCTGTATTATTGTGTATCTGTCTTTTTGCTGTTAAATGTTTCCGAACACCTGTACTCAGTACCAGCTAAGGACTGAAGGAGGTTTTCAGGGCGATGCCCTATTTTTATGCAGCTTGACTTAAGGGAAGTGTAGTAGACAAATGAAAGGAACAACATTTTCCTAGTTTCAGTGAATTCATGAACTAAACAGTCATTCCCATTAGAATTTTTGCAAATAGCTTCTTCAATCAGTAAGGATTCTGTACAAGTTAATTTTTGAGTCATGCCGTATTTGTCCTGAAAATGAAAGAGGCAAGTTGACATAATAAGCCCATCTACCAGAAAGCAGAATTTCAAAAAGTCTCCAGTCAGGCCCTGCCTGGTGGTTGGTTCAGTGTGATTCTACACCTATGTCTAAGCCCCATCCATTATCACTGGCAAAAGGAACTCAAAGGAAGTCGTCAGGCTTAGGAAACCTAGGATTGAAAAATAATTTGCATCACTGATGGTGGTTTTGTTTGTTTCTTCACTTCAGACAATTTTATTTTTATGTCTTTTCCCACCTTCTGGGGATCATGGTCCTGTGTATTATTCTTTTCCCTAGAGTACCTCGCTTAAGTACATTACCTTAAACAGAAATCCCTTTACCACCTACTGCCTGCTTGTATGGCCTGTGCTCACTCACTGCTTTGCTCTTGAAACTCCAACCATAGTCACCTGCTTATAATTTCCTTCCAATTCATCTACTATTTCAGCCCTGTGGCAAGAATTCCCTTACTTTCTTCCCTTCTATTCTGGCTAAATTTTATCTGTGCCTGTCTCTCCTTTAAAATTTTTTTAAAAACAGCTTTATAGAGATATAATTTACATACTATTTTAAGTCACTCATTTAAAATGTACAATTTCTATTGTTATTGTATATTCAGATATGTACAACCATTACCATGGTCAATTTTAGACCTTTTTTTATCATCTCAAAAAGTGACCCCATACCCTTTAGTTATCGCCTCCCTATATACTAGCCCCCTTCCTAGCCGTAAGCAACCACTAACCCACTTTATGTTTGTATAGATTTACCTATTATGAACTGTAATATGAATAATATCATATGATATGTGAAATTTTTGATTGGCTTCTATCACTTAGCATAATATGTTTGAGATTTATCCAAGTTGGACATGTATCAGTACTGTATTCCTTTTTATGGCTGAGTATTATTCCATTTTATGGAATATTTTACTTATCCATTCATCTGTTGATAGATGTTTGGGTTGTTTTTACACTTTATTATGAATAATGCTACTATGAGCATTCATGTACACGTTCTTGTGTGGACATATGTTTTCACTTCTCTTGTTTATTTACTTAGAAGTGGAATGGCTGGGTGATATGATCACTCTCAGTTTAATTGCCTGAGGAGCTGCCCGACTCTTCTAAAGCAGCTTCACCATTTTTACATTCCCATCAGCAGTATGTTAGGCTTCTAATTTCTCCACTTCCTTGCAACACTAGTTATTATGTCTTTTTGATTCTAGCCATCCTAGTAGGTGTAAAGTGGTATCTCATTATATTTTTGTCTCCTTTATTTTTTCATGTATGTTTCCTAGCATCCTCACATTGCTTTCTAGTATGCATTATATATTCAAATGTTGATTGGACTTGCTTGAATGTGTCATTTTTTGTTGTTTTTACTTTTTATTTCAGCAAGTGTCCAGCAGGTACCTGTGATGGATGTACATTCTATTTCCTGTGGGAGAGTTCTGAAGCTTGTCCTCTGTGCACAGAGCATGACTTTCATGAGATTGAGGGAGCCTGTAAGAGAGGATTTCAGGTAAGGCACAAACCTATCTAAGCAGAACTGTGTCATCGAAGGTATAATTGTTTAGTCCAGCATCACTTTTACATCATAGAAACTAAGATTCAGAGGCATGGTTAACGTGTATAGTTAACTTAATATGATATTAATATGTATTTAAAATCAAGTTTGGTAGCTAAACTCCCATATGCTGGGGTAGGTGAAAATGTGCACTGAGATTGGGAAAAAGAATTAGGGCAAGGCAGTTGTAGCCTGTGGATGATATTTACTTGGATTATAAAGAAATTATATCATTAAATCAAGACATGATGATATAATGCAGTTATAGGTAAAATTAAGATAAGGATAGTATAACTGACTTATCATAAGAAGCATATCTAAAGAGGAAAGCATATACATATATAGAATCAAAAGTCTACTCTACATTTTCTCTGCAATTATCTGTTTGCTTATTTGTTTTTTTTAATAAAGTTGGGATTCTACTCTGTATATTTTTTTCTTTTTATGTTTATGTATTTCCCTTGTCATTAAAAT
Source organism: Pteropus alecto (assembly GCF_000325575.1). NCBI lineage: Eukaryota > Metazoa > Chordata > Mammalia > Chiroptera > Pteropodidae > Pteropus > Pteropus alecto. The sequence goes on from NW_006494610.1 coordinate 3,671,747, forward strand.
TTTTTTGAAAACATAACTTTTAGTTATTGACAAATATTCTACTATGTATATTTGGGGATTTAATAATTCTTCTGTTGTTGGACATTTGAGAAAAAAATCAAAATAACTTTGTAATGAACATCCTTGTTGGAAATTTGATTAATTCCTTAGAGTTTATTACTAGAAAGACATTAACTGTATTCAAGAAGATGGACATTTTTAAGGTTCTGGATATGTATTACTAAATTGCTTTGGTTGTATCAATTCATACTTCTACTAGTAGTGTTTGAGAGTGCCTTCTTTACTGTACCACCTTTCAGTAGTCCCATATGAAGAACACAGATTTTTTGTACTTCAGACCTCTTACCACCTCACCCTCTCCAAATCCATTGAAATGACAGTACAGAAGCACAGATCAGAATAAATCAGTACCAGAGTAGAACCCTACTGAAGAGTGGGCATCAGAGGATCAGAGATTCAAGTGGGATTTCCAAGAGCTAGAAGGTAGATGGGGTAGGACTGATCTTCAGATCAGCATGGCATGGAGAACATGCTGGAGTGCTCACTGCATAAGGGCATCAGAGGGAAACTTTTTTGTCCAGGAAAGTCTTAAGGAGCTTGTAAATGGCAGGTTGGAGAGCAGGTGTGCAAGAAGAAATCAGAACGCTCCCATCTGATTCCATGTATTCAGCACATTTAGAAACAGTCGTGTTCACCTTTAGGAAGAAAAGAAACATAAAGAACAATTCTCTAAATTGATATTTTTTAAACTTTAATGACAGTGAACCTGTAGTAAGAAATATATTGCACATCAAACCTAGTACACAGGCACAAACTCAGACATATAGAGATTATGCCTAAAAATAAAATGGTTTCATGGAATAATACTTATTTTCATATTTTATAATAAACTATAAGCATAACATTAATAGAAAATATTTTTATTAGTAATTTAATATAAAATAGGAAAGTCCCCAAATAGACAATACTAAAGCAAAAATTAGGAAATGTTTTATTTAATTTATTGATTAAATTTAAAAAAATTAGAAAGTGTTTATTAAATTTACCTATAGATAGCTCATTCCAGTTTAGAGCATTCAGAGACAGTGCTGCTCATACATCTAGTGCACTGTTGAGCCATTTTATTTCTAACAATTTTGAGTAGGTCAAGGCTGAAAATTCCATGTTCACAAAAAAATAATGTCCTTTAAATCCTCATAGTAATAATGATATACTTTATATGCTTCACAGTGAAATTCATCTTTACTCTTTCTCTAAAATAATGATAAACATTATCTTATAATCATTTTTTTAGAGTAAATGCAAAATTATCATGCATTCCTCTTTTTGGCCACCAAATTTAACTCAAGAGTTTTGAAAAGTTAAGTTGCCTTTTATTCAAATATTCTTTAATATTTTATATTTCTCTTCTGGAAGGTAATGATAAGATGTTTAAGAGTGAACTTGCAACTATTTCTCCAATTTTATCTCATGCTTTCTTTTCTTTTTTCTTTTTTAAATTAAATTTATTGGGGTGACATTGGTTAATAAATATATAGGCTTCAAATGTACAGTTTAATAATATGTCACACATATATTGCATTGTGCGTTTACCGCCCAAAGTTAAATTTCCTTCTTGCTGTCTTCATTTAAAAAGTTCTGTTCAACACGTTATAAGAATATTAGGAATAGATAGTTGCGAAGTGATTCTTTTTAAATATTTGTTTTGACCTAAAGAATAATATCTTTTGGAACACTTTGATGCATTTGACATGTTGAAATATACAAATTCCGCCTTATAGTTCCAACTTAATTTGAGAAATACCAAAATCAGTTAAATATGCTCTTCTGTTATACTTAGGTGTCACTTTTGAAAGTATTTGCCAAATGAGACCCAAGCTTCAATTAGAAAAATATGAATGCCATTTTAAATTCCAGACACCTTGCTTAGTGTAATTCCATTGCAGTAATAGACAAATGGGCGTAATGAAGTAAGTGGGTATGTTTACCTCCCATCTCTGAATATGATATTTCAAAATGTCTTTTCTTCAATGAGCTTCATATAACACAAATGACAACTTCCACTGTGTTTTCATTATGTCCACGAACAAGGGTGGATTTCTTTGGACACCAAAGACTTATGATAGAAAAAGGCAGTGATTGCACAATATTGCTGTGGGTATCTCTTAATTTAAAAATAATTCCACTGTGTTTCTGTCCTAGTTCCTTTTCCATTCTTTCACTTCACATTTACTGAGAGGGCATTTCCCCAATTTTGTAACTATGTCTAATCCAGATGTGTATAAAGTTAAACTTACATGCTACAAGTCCTTCCACATATCGCTGATATAAGCTAAAAGAGCTGCACAACTTGTGATGAAAGTGCTCTTATCAAATTGGATCTCAAAAATCTATACTAGGTTCTAAGTATGTACTTAGCATTACTTCTAAATGTCAGAGAGTAGCAAAGATTTGAAGAGATACTGTGTGATCACTAAGAGAAATGTTTTAAAATTCATCATCAAATTTATCTCACCCTGTCCACAAAATATTTCTACATGCTGGGTAAAGAATAAATTTTCAGCTGCAGTGTCAGCCATTTTCTTTTTTGCCAGTTACATGTGATGGAATGAAAAGGATAAGTCTATCTACTTAGTAGAATGATTAAGAAATTTATGGAAAGACTGTTATAGAATCATTAAGAAATTTTGTCAATAGCTTGATATTTTTCTAGTTTATTTAACAATTTGAGTAACTTGTTGGAAAGTTAGGCATACTAGCTTTATAAGTATCTTTTTAATTTTGAAATTTTAATGGTTTGTTTATAGGACTGTCACTAGACATTAGAGCTTACTGTTTTCACTGGGTATTGGACATTGGATAAAATCATATAAACTTTCTTAGTCTTTTTTGTTGTTGGAGTGCAGTTTGGATGAAGCCAACATTTGCTGTTAGAGTTAACATTTTTTTTTCTATATTGTCCTTATTTACACTTAAAGATGCAGCAGTTCAACTTGTGTATGCCTCTTTATTTCTCACCTCATTTTCTTGTAAAAATAATATGATCCATTTTAAAAGTAATTTATTCACACTAAGCTTAATGAAAATTTTACAATTACAATGAACTAAAAAAATTCTCAGTTTTAATGTCCTTTTTAAAGAAAAGGCTGAAAGTTCTTATTCAGAATTTGGTTGAAACTTTTCCTCGGATAAATAAATACGATTCTCCTGGATATCAGTCACTTCATGATTAACTGCAAAAATGTGTGTGTGTGTGTGTGTGTATGTGTGTGTGTGTAAAATAAAATTTAACATTATGGTGTTATCCTTCTGTTAGGGTGTTGATAAAATGACCATCACACACCAGAAAATTTAATGAGACACCATAAGCAAAAAATTTATTACCCCATGTCATTTAATGTCAATGGATATAATCATGCAGATTGTTACTTAGTCACTGCATATGTTGAAATGTATTAGGAACCATGAACTGTACTATAATTTTTGTTTTTAATCTGTTTTATTTGATCTATTTATTTTTAAAAAAATTGCTGGTTGAGACTCAGTATATTGATTTTATTATTTACCAGTTGTTACAACTTGTAGTTTGAAAAACATTTCCCTAATATAATTGAGTCATCTACTTTGGTAGGCTAAGATTAAGAACCTCATGTGGGTAGTGATGACGCAGAATAATATGCTCCTTATTTTGGCATGGAGAGGAGAAGAGCAATCTGTGTGTCACCAAAGCCTGTTGGTCATGTGGTGTCTGCATGTCCTGGGTCCAGGGTCTGCTTTTCTACTCAGGGGAGAGACTTGTTGGGGAAATGGACCTACATGATGGGTAGGTGAAACCCATTTCAATTCATTATTTTAAACAACTAAGCTTTCGTTTAAAAACATGATCAAGAGGTCAGGGATTATCAGAAATTTAAGGAATAGTCCAAATGATATGTCCAGATGGATTAATTTTTATTCAGTTTCCTCAGCATGTAGCAAGTGTTCTGAATGGACAGTCCATGATTTTATTTGGTTTTGTTGCATTTTCATTCATCATTTTCTTATTCACTCTCTTCGGGACCTCTTCGATATCTTCCATGTCTCTGAAGCTTCTATTACATGAATCCTGAATAATCTTCAATGCATACTATGAATAAAGAGTTAGCAAAATTCTTCTGAATTTCATTTCTCATGTCATCTTTGTGTATGTTTTTTTTTTTAAGGAGACCTTATATGTGTGGAATGAACCTAAATGGTGCATTAAAGGAATTTCTTTGCCTGAGAAAAAGTTATCAACCTGTGAAACAGTTGACTTTTGGCTAAAAGTAGGAGCAGGTGTGGGAGCTTTCACGGCTGTTTTGCTGGTGGCCCTAACTTGCTATTTCTGGAAAAAGAATCAGAAGTAAGTAACCTCATTGGAGTGACCATATAAGAACTGAAGGATCTCTTTTCTTGTAAAAAATTTTAGAATTAATTATTATATCCAGTAGTTTCTCTCAGAGACACAGTTTCTCCTAGTGAGGGAGTTATAAGAAAGGGCTTTAAGAAAGCAAACGAAAATGATTGTCATTCTGATAATAGAGAGAACATTAGAGATTACTGAATTAGACCTATCTATTATAAAACAAAGAAAAATGGAGTTTCCAGGTTATTCAGATCTGAGATTGGAAGGCAGTTTTTCTCTTTGTGTCTATTTTCCTTTTCATGACAACATGATGTCTTCTTGCCCCACCTGTTCTTTTTCAGTTTCTTGGGGGTAGATATTTGCAAAGAAATTGATTGATTATGTAGGCAGATATCACCTTTGTTTACTCCAGGACTCCAAGAATCTGGAGTTGAATATTGAGTCTAACTCCTGATTGTATATTAGTGTATCACATGTTTTGACTTAAAATAATTTACGTGTCAGTGGGGCTGTGAAAGTTCTATGTGATAATATCTTGGGACCACTGGAATATCTGGAGTGGCGAACAAAAAGTAATTAGTGATATAGAAAACTGGTAAAGACCAAATCAATTGCCTGTATGGTATTCTTATTCTTATGAACTAAGTTTCAGAGCACTGTATAGTGAATTAGCTTTCGAATATTTATAAATTAAGAAAATGTCTTCAAACCTTAAGGTTTCTCTTTGTTGTTCAAAAGTTCATAATTGGACAATTTAATTGATATAAAATAAGTGATAGAGTTAACCGTATTGCACTGGTTCTCTGAAATCCTGGAAAAAATTTGTGTGTAGGTGGTAGATATATGAGAACACATAGTATGATTGCTGTAGGTGAGAGAAATTTGTTGTTAGAGCAACTATATTATGAGATAATTTAATGACCTGGTGTATGACCATCTAAAATAAGAATTTATATTAAACCTCCACTTTATTTACTTATCTATTTATTTACTGCTACTTAGACTGGAGTACAAATATTCCAAATTAGTAATGACAACTAACTCAAAAGAGTGTGAACTCCCAGCTGCGGACAGTTGTGCTATCATGGAAGGAGAAGATAATGAAGAGGAAGTTGTATATTCCAATAAACAGTCACTACTGGGAAAACTCAAATCCTTGGCCACAAAGGTGAGAGAATTTTAACCCAATATTACTGTGTATTCATAAATTAGGGAACATATTAACCTAATAGAAGTATTCATGCAAGCCCTGTAATACAGAATGTCTATATCTCCTTTGGCATTTGTCTAACAGAAATACTCCTAGAAGTACATAAGGATGTAAATACAAGAATATTTACGCAGCAGTGTTTTTTTCTGGTTAACCATGTAGAAACAACTTTAAACACCATCAGTAAAAAGTTAGATAAGAAATTTTCATACATCAAAGTATTGGAATATTGTGCATCTCCACAGCTGTTAGAAATAGAAATATCTATTCCAATAGGGTACAGACAATACATAGACTATCACATTTCTATTAAATATACATTTATGTTATTATTTGCATAGCAGACTACTACTGACAGTAGCTGTGTAGGGGAATTTTGAACTAATGGTTGTCTTTAATCTTTGAAGTAATACATTTTTGTCATGTTTGAATTTTCACAAAGATAATGTATTATGATATTAAAAGAGAAAGAGTTTAATAAAAGATCTCATGTTCATTTATACTTTTCTTTTAAAAAATTGTATAACTAAGATTGCCTCATACAGAGAAAATAAAAGTTATGTAAACTGTTGAGGTATTAAACGTACCTTATCAGATGCTATTACATTTGTTGGCTTTGAAATGATTAGTTATTCAAACAAATAACATGAAGCCTTAAATATTATTTGTAAACATATTGTATTGACTTTCATCACCATTGACTTAAAAGATGAAGCATTATCAGTTTTTCCACTCAGTATTAAAAATAAAATCAACCAGAAGAAAGAAAATGCATTTCAAATGATTTTCAGAAGGACAAGTGGCAAAGGATTACATTTATTGGCAATGTTTTAGTAACCTTTCCTTTTACTTCCCTAATTTAAGCATGTAAATATATTCTAGAGGATTATTTCAAAATAAAATGATCAAGCCATATTCCCCTTCTATTAATAGTTATTTAATTTTTTTTTAATATGGTAGTTTAGGAAGGATACTGTTGCTATGGAATGATGAATGTGCAGTGATTGTCAAGAACTAACATTTTACCCTACTTTCACACTAACAAGTGAGCTTGTCACAGTTTCATGGACACTTTAGAAGACATGGGATTCTTGGTCAGAGACAAAGGACAGTTGAGCACTCACAGCAGAAGCACTAGCCAAAGTATCAGCATTTATACTAGTTCCCAAAGCCCCAATTCCCACAAGCCTATGTGAACAGGAACAGATGGCTTGCACACACAGTGCCTTGCAATACAGAAAAGGGACCCTAAGCTTTGGGAACCGGAATCTTTTAGAATGGGTGGTAAGCATTCCTGTCCTTTGCTCCAAAAGGAGATATTATCATTATTGTACTGGTCGGGTAGCATGTCTGTTCACTGATTCAGAGAGAGACACTATTTCCAAGACTGTAAGCAGTCCTGCCCTTTCTCTGGAATGAGATAATATCTTATCTTCTAAGGCTGCTTCTACACAAAGATCCTTGAAAAGATAGTCAAAACAAGGGACATCGATGTCTCATAAGATGTGCAGAAATGCAAGAGAACCGTGAAGAATTGTCCCCCAACAATATTCAAATCTCACTCTACACCATCTTGGCTTCTGGTGAAATTTTCTGTTAGTCTAACACTCTGTTCACTACTCACTTTTGTCTACTTGGGCTATGGTAGGGGAGCTTGGTGAGCAGTATACTTAACCAAGTGGGCATTCTCCTTTTAATCTACTGTGATGACAATTCGGCAAGACAATCCAGGTAGGATTTTAGTAGTTGCACAGAATTTGTCTTGGTCCTCAAGGAGGAAGTATAGGGCAATTATATTGTTCATAACAATGACAGTGAGTTGATGTTGACTTGAATGCCTTCAGAGGCTGAAGTGGTATCATTTCATTACTTTAGCTAAATTCAGAGACAGATATTTTACCAAATTTTCTAATTGAATAACTGCATATAGGGTGAGCATAAATAACAAGTTGGTTATTCCTCTAGGAACCTCATCTTAGTAACTAAGAATGGTCTCATTTTGGAAAGATCCTTGCAGTTGTCTAAGAGCTATATGATCTGTTATGGATGTTTCTATAAATGGTTAAATTATGACCACTTCTAGGGTGCAAATGTGAGCCACCATGTTTTTAGGAGGGTAGTTAATGCCTGGCTTCTACATAAGAAGTATCATCCTGGAGGTACATGTGTTACCTCTAGAGAGAAAGCATTATTTACAATTGCTGGGGACACCAAGTAGTACATATATAGTTAGGTAGTGTAGATTAACAGTGCTTGCAGCCTCCTTGCTGCAGAGTTTCAATTCACCTTAAGTAATTGGGTCTCTTCCTTGTCTTTGGGGAGACTGCCTAAGTGCGTTCAGTTCAACTTTTCCTGTTTGTCCACACCACAAACTGGGTGGTGTTTGTCCACCTCATGGAATGACTGAGCCATGGCTCTGAGAATGGAGTTATTGATTGTTCTTTTTCTGGGAAAGGAGCTGCTTCTGATAGATTTCTTAGTAGGCCTAAGGAGAATAGCAACCAAATTGTGGGTAGAGCATTTGGTGGATATGGTAGACCCAGTAGTCAGTGAAGTTTAAGGCATTTAAACAGTTTGAGAGAGGAACACTAAGGCATTTTCCTTCATAGGAAGGTGACAGGGTGGCTCTGAAAAACAAGTGATCATTAATGTCCTTCTATCTTTCATACCTCTCGGGATCTAAAGTATTTCCTCCCCAGGCACCTCATTATCAGACTACACTGTTGCTTTCTTTCCACTGTCACAAAATCAGTTTGTCTCATTTCAGTAGTTACAAATTCACCTTATTTCTGTTCATCCTCTACTAGCACCTAGACCTCTTTTCCAGGACATTTGGGTACAACAGGGACAAGGGCATTTTAAAAAACTTATGGATACCCTCTTTTCCAGGACATTTGGGTACAACAGAGACAAGGGCATTTTTAAAAACTTATGGATACAAAGGTGTCCCTCACCTTCGTCCAGGGAGGCATAGGGTGATTTGATGAGCAGTATACTCAGCTAAGTGGTCATTGTCCTTTTGATCCAGGATCATTACAATCCAACAACAAAAAAAGTGGCTAAACAAGAATTATATTTGAATCTTCTAGGCTCCTTTCTGGCAGGGCTAACACTAGACATTCTGAGGATTGCTGTTGGGGTAAATAAGGACATCATGTCTAGAAGTAATCAGAGCAGAATCCTGGATTTTTCCATAAGTGTATATAGCCTTATATAGAATCAATCAATATCTTTCCCTCAGCCCCCTTTCTATGGCGTGGCCAAGAGAAGGTGATGCCTTTATGGGGACAGCCATATTTAATAACCAAATGTCCTTACTAATATGTGTTGACCAGGGGATGGTGAGAGAGATAGAGTCAGAAATCTTTTTGAATCAATTTTTGAGAAGGCCATTTCAATGCTCAAAGGTACCAATTGCTTTTGGACCGTAGTACAAAAATTTGGAAGGTTCACCAAATACTTCTACTCTCAGCCCATTTCTGGTTAGCTTTTGTGATAAAAAGGGCACCATTGTCAGACTTCAAATGGTCCATAAAGACACAAACATTAAGCAGATTTATTTCAAGGGCCATAATGGTGTGGCTGGAGTTAGCTGATCAGACTGGAACAGCAACACTGTAGCCTGAACAGGTGTCAACAATGGCTAGGTACTACTGTAACCCAGAGGGGTGGTCAAAGGTCAGATGTAATCAATTTGCCAGGAAAAACTGGTAAACCTTTGCCCTGAATCCCAAGTCTGACATGCTGTGGTAACCTGTACATGAGAAAAATAGAATACTTTGTACCCAGTCTGTGATGGTAGATTCATTGCTATGTTGGGCAGAGTGATGGATCCATGCAGCATTTGTGGCAGTCTGTCTGGTGCAGTCTCTGTCAGATACTTAATTCCATTTAGTCTTTTTAGAGGATGGGTCCTTACTGTGGAGATATACGTGAGTGACCAAGATGATTTGATTGGCATCTAAGATTGGTTTCCAGAGTTAGTTGTCTCAGAGAAGGCTGACTAATATGCCAGTGTTTAGTTTTCCAAGTGACAGACCAAAGACTTTCTTGACTTAGCAATAGCTTAAGTCAGTAAAAATATAACAAGGCTTATCAAAAGATGTCTTGGCCATAACTATGAGAATGGCTTTGGCTTCTGCCCACTGAGCTGAGAAATTTTGTAGGTTTTTAGTTCTTCATACCTGGTGCTGGGATTGGGCATCTGCAGCAGCCAGTGGCCACCCTTGGGTTTCAGCTCAACCAAGCCATCAGTGAACCAGGCCCAAGTATGTAGTAGAATGTCAATGAATTCAGGACTCCAAGGAGCTAGTGGCCTCATTTTGATCCGTGAAGTAAGGGATAAAGTTTTCTTCAAAGGGAATGCTGCCATATTTTCATGTGAGCCTGAGATGCTGCTGGGGCCAGACCAGCTGCATTCTTGAGAATACCATTTATATTTGACAAGTGAAGCTTATTGTGCCCTTGCTACCTTGTTGACTCAACATGAATGGGACTATCAGGCTATAGAGTCACAGGTATGCATAGAAATGGCATTCAATTTTGACAGGAGCTCAGTAACAAGCTAGTAGCTGCTTTTTAAAAGAGTAGCCATGTCAAGGAGGTGATGAGTCTAAAATCCCAAAGGATACCAGAGTCTCTAATTGGCAAAATCGTTAATCACAGTGAATTGTATCACAAAGTGGTCACTAGAGTTGTGGAACACAAGATATAGAGCATGACTCAGCTTTCTGGACAGCTCTTAGCTTTTGGCCCAACTCAAAAGATACCACTTTGTAGGTTAGCTGATAAAAAGCAAGTAGAATCTTCAAGTGAAGCCATACTGTCTTCAATAGTGAAGAGTGCAGTGCGATTCTAGTTGTTTTTCTTTGACTGCCAGCTAGATTTAGCACGGAAAATCTGCCTGCATTGTAAACCCAATGTGGGGCAGTAAGAGCTCAAATACTATTCAGTACCACACTAAGTTTTTCTATGGAAATTAGCCTTATAGAACTTTTGCAGAGAAAGCCAAATCTCTGTTACTGCAGTCAGGATTCACTATAAAATCTCTGCCATCTTTGAATGGATCTAAAGTAGTCATGGCAGTTTGCAAGAGGTGTTGAGCCTTAGGATAGCATAGCTGTTGCATTTCTTATTTAACATCAGATTACTGCCACAATCATCTCCAAAGTGAACCAGCCAAAATTCAAACAGTTCACCTAGTTTCTACCCATAGGTGGACTCCATTTTTGTTTTAATGCTCATTGTAGGTACTTGTCTCTGTGACTGTGGTCAGAGACTGGGTGAAACTTTCTTTTCCTACCAGGATGAATTTTAGTTGGTGGTTACCACGGGGCACACCTGAAGCTGATTACTTGATTGGTGAGGAAGTCCTCCATCTCAGAGAATTGACAATATCCAGGCCACCATTTAGGCAGCTGAACTGTGAACTCTTTGAACCCACTTCTCAGTATTTGGCCTGTAGCCAGCTCCCCAGTTCCTTTTCATTTCCAGGGAGTAAATTTTGGAGGATCATTTTATTGCCTTGTTGACTGTACAATTTGGTTAGCATGTTTGCTACCCATTCTTGTGGACTTCCCTCAAACATGTTAGTGTGTAGGGCCCTCATCCTTCCTCTTCCAGAAAGATACCTCTCTATCAATTTCCTATCCTCACAGGCAAAACATTGGAGAAATGTGGAAATTATGAAATTTCAATCTATTAACTAGCCAACAAATTAGCCTGCTATAGTTTCATGGACATTTTGGAAGGTGTGCGTCTCTGGGTCAGAGAAAAAATACAGCTTATTACTCAGAGCAATAGCAGTAGCCAAGATGGCCATGTTTGCTTTGGTTCTTGTGCACACAGTGGATTACATTATGGAAGAGGAGCCCTTAGCTTGGGGAGCCTGGATCTTCATAGGAGGTAATAAGTATGTCTGTCATTTGCCTCACAGGGGAAGAAACTATCTCTAGCTTTCAGGATGATAAGCAATCTTTCTTTGTCCTGGTTGGAGACATTATGCCATCCATGGGTTTTTGTTATATAAATGTCTTTGAAGACTAGGAAAAAGGACAAACTGTGTCTTCCTCACAAGACATGCAGAAGCACAAGACCCATGGAGAATGAGTCTGCTATCATCAGTTTTCTTAGACTTCTTACCTACTTAGAACTTAGAATTCCCTATTTGTAAGGGCATTGTCTTGTAATGAAAGAAGTATTTAGGTGCCAGGGAAGATTTTTAAGAGAAAGTGACCTCTAAGCTGAATCTAAAAGAATAAGTGGGGATTACTCAGGGGAGAGTATGGGGTAAGTATTAGATAAACTTTTAAGTGCCTCCTCTATTGTTATTTCATAGCTAGAGAATTGAAAGCTTGAAAATGTTCTTGGAAACAATCATAGGAAACAAGATGGAAGATAATTTTTCTCTCTGAGAAGGTTCAGTGTACAACATTTTGTTTTAAATATCAATTTTAGTTGATATTATAATTTAAAACAATTTTAATGAAAAATTTAAATATTAGCGAAAAGGTGAAAGAATTACACAGTGTTACAGCCATATGCCCACCACCTAAATTTTACTGTATTTGCTTTATTACGTATCTCTCCTTCTCTCTATCCATTTATGAATACCTCTTTTTTATGCATTTTAAAGTTGCAGACTTTAATGCATTTGCCCCTAAATACTTCAGAATACATATAATTAATGAGAGCAATTCAACGTTTTCATTTTTTAGGGTAACATGTTTACATAGAGTAAAATGCACACATCAAAAGTATGTGATTTATTGAATTTTGAGAAATGCATATACCTGTGTAACCCCAAATTTTATTAAGATATAGAACATTAGTTTCACCGCTGAAAGTAAACTCATGTCCTTTTGTAGCCAATCAATTCCCATCATCATCCCCCAAAGAAAGCAATTGTAATGCTCTTTTAAAACTGTAGATTAGCTTTATCTGTTTTAGACTTCATGTAATTGTAATTACACAATATGTAGTATTTTGCTCAAGTTTTCTTTCACTCAGAAAATGTTTCTGAGATTCATCCACTTTGTGTTAGGCAGTACTAGATTCCTTTCTATTCTGGAGTAGTATTCTGCTTTATGGATATGCCAAAATTTGTTTATCTGTTCTCCTGTTGATGGACACTTGTACTATTTCCAGTGTTTAGCTATGATAAATCTGCTATGAATATCATTACACAAGTCTTATTGTGTGTCCCATTTAAAAAAATTTGTTATACATGGTTTCATGGAGCAAAAATGTTTATAGGTTTCTTAACTACTGTGTCATGTAAAGTTTGCTTTATCTTACATATCCTTATTCATGTTCTAAAGGCCATGCCTTATTTGTTATTTCCCTATCAATGTACTGGACTTGTGGGGTTTTATTTATAGACTTACTCTTCTCAAATTTTATCAGCATTATTTTAAAAAAATCTTTTATTTCATTTTTTCCTTTTATTTGTTTCACAGTCATTTATGGGACACTGTGTGTTAGATACTCTGCCAGGTTTTGGTGATGCGTCAAATTAGACACAGTTTCTTATCTCAGAAACAATCTCATTTATAGCTGGAGGACATACGTGTCTCTCTCTCTCTCTCTCTCTCTCTCTCACACACACACACACACACACCCAACCATATCTGTGATAGGAGCAAAATCCCTTGTGAACGTGGAGGACATAGCAATTGAAGCCCTATGAGGCTAACATGATTTTGTAAAGAGTTTTCAATGTTTTGCTTTAAATATTACCCTGAGGATAATAAACAGGTCTCTTCTTCCCTCCCCCGGGGAACATATGAATCAAATCTTCTCAAGGAAAGGGTACAGAAATCTCAGATATCTTTTCTGGTTCATGGCCAATATCCTAAAGCTCTTTTCTGTAATACACTGTGGAGTCCTTAAGGGAAGACATTTTTTATCTCTAAAGTCGAGTCCTATTCCTGCAACACAGTGGGTTCTTAGCAAATATTTGAATTATCAATGGTTATTCCCCCAAAAAATTAAGTCTGGGAAACATGAGACTTCAGGCAAGTGCTTACAGAGCCAGTGAGTTAGAGCACTGAGATTTGCAGTGTGCTCTCCCAGGGACTTGTTACAGCAAAGGCTGGGAAAGCAACATTGGTGTTTACTCCGATTTTTTTTTTCTGTAATCTTGTCCCTGAAGCCTTAAAGCTTGTCTGAAGACTTGGACTCCACTCAAATGAGCGAAAACACAACAGAAACTTTGTTCTTTCTGACAGATACTCAATGTCAACTTCCTATTATTTTCTCATTTTACTTCTCTACTTTAGACACACATCCATTTGCACCTAGGACTGTTCTGCCTCTTATTTCCTTTATTTTTAACATAATCCTAATTCTCTTCATCTTTATTCTCTTCATTAGCATAGTTCACCCGGCCCCCTACCCATCTCATTCCAGAAGTCTTTAGAAAGCATTTTCTAACTTTAACAGTGAAAACATTGGGAGGAATTGCACCTCTTATTTCTCTTTTTCCCCATTAAAGAAGACTAATTTATTTTAATAGGCTACATTTTGAATGTATTATATAACAAACACCAGTAAAGATATATTTGAATTAAATTTTTGATTTATTATCTAAGATGCCTTTATACCTTTTAAGATGTTTTTATTATCTTTGGCATACATATACCTAAAAGATCTTCTTGAAACATATCAGTGAACCCAAATGATCTTATGTCTTATTGGTGTTCATCTTATTTATTTATGTTGGCCTTTTTTAAAATTATTATTTAGCTCATGTTATCTTGAGAATATTTAGTTTCTGTCAGTTCTATTTTGTCCACAGTTCACATGGCAAGGCCATCTATTTCAGCACCCAGGTCAGATGTCCCCTTAGAAGGGTCTTAGTATTTTCTTCAAAAGAATCAAAACAACATCTTTTGATATCTATTGCAATCATGTGTTTGCTTCTATTTTGGATTGTCTGTCTTATCTCCTGGACATCAAAAGCATCCTTCAGGGTAGGCATGCTATCTGTTATATCTGACACTCTTATTTAAATGTAAAATCCTAATTTCAGGTGGCAGGTACATAGATTAAAATGACTGCCAGAACTTTCCTTCTGGACATATAAGATTCTAAAACCTTATTGGAATTATAGTGAGTTGATTTTGTTTTAATATTTTTTTCTTCATAGGAAAAAGAAGACCATTTTGAATCTGTTCAGCTGAAATCCTCAAGATCCCCAAATATATGAAAAAAACAATGCTGTAGCCTTCAGACTAATGAACAAAGATACCTGCTCTCTAGTTTTACAGGACTATAGTTTAGAGCCTGTCCTTGTACCTGGCACATTGGTAATGTCACAGAGGAGGGCCATGCTACTGAAAAAGGAAGGAGGTTGAAATGTTTGATTGCCTTATCACGTGGTCAAGTTTCTTGCCAAAAATAAGAAAGCAAATGGTTTGAGTCTCAACTGAAGATGAAGCTCAACTCAGGAAGAGATTTATCTGTATATACACATAACTGAAAACCAAGGTTAAGCCCACCAGTGCACTATTGATGCATGCCATATAATTAATGCATAACTTTTATTCTTTATAACTTCTACATAAAAAGTGTGCTTTGGAGGACAGATGTCAGCATATGCATTGTGATCCCATTTGTCTTTTCTTTGTTTATATATTTGAAAAGATTTGAAAAATTTTTAAAGGTATAGTTATTTTTCCCATTATTTATTTTCCTGACAAGACCTTAAAACATCTTTTCTATTAAAAATGGTGAACAAAGAAAGACAATAAACATTTCATTTTCCCATAGAGTATCTTTCTGGATTTCAGAAGCCTAAGTAAGCAGTGATTTTTTAGAAAGAGCCAGCAGGTGTTTGAGTTATCTAAACTTATAATCACCTTTGAAATACCATTTATTCTTGTTGGAACTGGTTAGGTGAACTTGACTAAAAATGTTGAAGTAATCTTTAAAAAATAAAAAAATGACAAGGAGACGCCTTAACTTTCCAGTAATACAAATAAGCGACATTATCATAGAAGTCCAATGGCTTAAGATTATGTAATGCTTGAAGTATAATTTAAAACGAAGGGGAAAGCTTGTTTATCACGTTGCAAAACCATAAACAGGAAAGTGGAATGACTTATGAACAACTACAGATAACTGTACAAAGGTATTGGAATAATTTTGTGGTCTCCAGAAAATGGTGCTGGGATATTTGTCCTATGTCTAGCATCAAAGGTTATATGACTATTATTCTCCTACAAGATTTTGAAGGTTATGACTTCCATGGAAGTTTTTATTTTTTAAGTCAATAAGGAAGGAATTCAGTTTTGGAAAATTACATATAATTGTATTCATAATAAGAATGTGGTTGTACCATAAGCAGTTATGAAATATGTGTTGTTCTTATTCAAAAGTGATTCAGATAATTGTGATATTTCCTGTAACAGACAGGTTACCAGTATTAGCATGTCTTAAATATTATTTGTTGAAAGAAGTTTGATTAGATTTGACCAATTTTGTGTAACACTAATTGTTTTAGAACTGAGAAGGAGGAGAGTTTCCTTCCCATTGATGATCGAAGGTACTTTGGTTTGTTTCCAATAAACAGTTATCTTTATAGATGGTAATCCAGCTTTTTAAAAAGATGGTGCTTGGCTGAGAGAAGCAGGACTTATGAGTAGGATTTGTTGAATGTTTTGCCTCACATCTTTCAATGAGGTATGATTTGTAACTTTTGATTTAGCAGGTGATGTCTTTATTTTTGTGAAAACTGGGAGAAAAATAAATAATTGCATTTATCTGGCTGGCGGATAAAACACTGGACCGTACTGTTATTGTTGAATGAATGTTTGTTTTGTGTATATCTTCTACTATTGGATTCATGAGTATAGGTGAGGTTGCCATTATTTTATTGTTTATTGTGAGATTCAGGGAGGACATCATGTAGTATAAATCCTTTACATGTTTAATTTCTTAAATCTTCCTATAAATAAATTATTTTGGCATTGCTCATTTTTATCTTGCTAACAGTGCTGATGAGCCTTTCCCCATTTTGGTCAAAATTTAAACAGAAGAATTAAAATACATTTGAAATGAACCCTTTTAGAGGAATCCTGGCAAAGTTGTACAGCTGGACAGAGTCAGGAAGTTTCTGCGCAGTCACCTGTCACTCTCTCTTCATCTTCGGCTGTGCTCAACATACATGTTCGAAGCCATAGAGATAATTGGGATTTGCTCCTAGGTAGCTTCTTTCTTCTCCTGTCACTGGACTAAAATCTCTGACATGTCAAAATGCCTTAAATTTTAATGAACTCTCTGAAAATGTAGTTGGTATTGAAGAATTTCTTTCTAATTTTAGATATTAAATAGATTTTATCAGCTCTGTCCCATCTTTGGAACAGAGCTGCCTTTTTCCTTTGGATCCCAGTGGTTGTCATTTATTCCAAGCACTAACAAAGTATGACAGAAAGAATTTTATGAGGAAAATATTCAGAGCAATCCTGGCTGTAAAATTCACTTTGGGTTTAGGTCTTGCCTTTCCATAGCTCAGTGGAATATTGAAAGATATAAACAACTTAATTATGTTTTTATGACTTTTAATTGATATTTGTTGTTTCTTTAACTCCCTAAGTGGTAGAAGAAGGTATTTGTTATTTTTCTAAAAGGCACAGTTTTGAAGCCTTAAATACTTCATTAAGTCAACTGTCACCTCTAATATCTCTTAATATCTGTCAAAACATGTTTAAGTCAGTTTTCCACTGGATGAGACCATGTCTTCTGTGGATAAATTATTTTATGCTGTTTCACAATGTGGAGCAATTTGGTATGTGTTCACTTGATTTAAAAGACTGAATTTTATTCTTGTTGACTTTTCCCCTCTTTGGTTACTAGCAATCAAGTTCTTTCCAGGATTAAAAATATTTCATAGTATTTTTGTGTAGACTTTTGTCATTATTTTCTTCCCAAGGAGAAAAGGTGGTTTCAATTGTTATGTGGAAGAATTGCTTGGGTTCAGTCACTTACCAACTGGGGTCCAGGTTCCTAGGTGGTGGGTCATGATCGACTGTGGTTTTCAAGACCAATATGGTCAAATGTACTTTGACCTATATCAACAGAACTACTTCCTGTGGTAGTTCATGGTCATTCCTAGTGGGAGGCTAATGTGCAGATCATTTCTCATGAAAGTAAATTTCTTGGGAGTTGGAAAGGAACGATGACTTCATCATCTAGTTTAAAATCAATGTGTCGCTCATGTTTATCTTTTTACACAAATGATATGTAGAGTAGACCTTTAGAGGACTTAAAATACTCTCCCATCTATTTTATAGTAAACATGAATATTACCTAAGGTTTACGGGCCAAGTTCTAAATTAAGATTGTCCTAAAGAGAAAGTCCCAATGAGAGAAAACTAAACAAATAAACAAAAAATAGTCAACACCTGAGTCATTTCTTGCTAAAATGGAGTTCAAAGTAACTGACCAGAGATTATACTCTTGCTGGATTTTGTTTCTTTTGGTTTAACATTTTCAGATGAGTTCATTTTAGGATCATAAATGAAGGAAGTAAAACTTTATTATGGGATGAATAATTGGAAATCAATTGCTACTACTCTTGCAATTGATACTAATTGATATTACTATTGCAATTTGTCTAGATGAGAAGCCAGCAATCTTTTTCTGTAAAGAGTCAGATAAATATTTTCATCT
Source organism: Pteropus alecto (assembly GCF_000325575.1). Taxonomy (NCBI): domain Eukaryota; kingdom Metazoa; phylum Chordata; class Mammalia; order Chiroptera; family Pteropodidae; genus Pteropus; species Pteropus alecto. Next base: position 3,690,013 of record NW_006494610.1, read on the forward strand.
TTACAGGACATGTGAGCTCTGTTGCAGCTCTTCAGCTCTCCCACTGTAGCATGAAAGCAGCCACAGACAATATGTAAAATGAGTATGGCTGCATTCCAATAAAACTTTATGTACACTGAACTTTGAGTTTCATTTAAATTTCACTTGTCATGAACTGCTATTCCTCTTTTGATTTTTTCTTAACTATTTAAAAATGTAGAGGCATTCTTAGCTCATAGGCCTTATAGAAACAGGAGCTGGGCTAGGATTTGACCTGCGAGCTTGGGTTTGCTGACCCCCAGTTTAGATCACTGCAACCCACAAGCAAAACTGTTCGGAAGAATCTGTTTGCACACAGATTCTTTGCCCTTTAGGAGCTTACCACCTTAAAAGTTTCTCAAGTCTCAGAGATGTTCAAGAAGGAAATAACTCATCATCCTCCCTTGATGATTTAATCACCTCATCAAAGACAAAGCCAGATACTCTTCTGAGTTCCTCTTGTTGTTCTTGGACTTGGTTATGGTTATTGGTTAGCAACTGATAAGAGCAAAGCAAGTGAACTGGTTCAAAGTAAACCAGCAAGATTAATTTAAAAGTCTTTTCTCATTGGGGTTTATTTAACATTTATTGCTAAGGTAAGTAGATTTAGAGATAACATTCAATCTTATATACAGATCCATTTAAAATAACCATAGGGAAGTAGGGGATATTGATGCCTGAAGTAGCTTCAGTATAGATTCTTGAGCCCTAGGACTGGAGACAGTCTTTGCATGTGTTTGCAGGGCACACCTCAATCTACACATTTACCAAGTCTTGTTTTAAGATTTACTGAGCCGCAGAAGACATTTAGGATTTCTTTAATGATGGATGGTTCAAAAAAGAGATCTCTAATTTCTCTGAACAAAATATCTCAGTAAGGCTTTCAATTTGATGCAGTTTTCCTTATTAACAGCTCTTGGAAGAAGAGCTTTGTCTAAAATAGCTTGTGAATATTGGTAAATTTGGTTTGGGGAGAGGCAATATTTTCTTAGTCTCAGATGGCCAATTTCAGATTGCTCTTGGTTGGGTTAAATAAATGAGTTAAACCAGTGGTATTATGCAAGTCACAGAACAGGACTGATAATTGCCTTATTCATGGGTTTGAGCCTTTGTTATTAGAGGTGTGGCAGTTATAATCCACACTGGTATTCCATCTTTCTGGTGTCTCACTTTTCTTGGCTTCTCCATGCTTATAGCCCTTTGCTGAAGAGCTCAGTGGCCCAAGGCTGTCATGGTGGATACGTGAGGAAAGCAGGGGGCCTAGCTTAGAGAGTGTGGAGTTGAAGAGTGTAAAAGGGCACTGCCTAAATTACCTTTCTCAGCCACTCTCTTTATCGGTCCTCTGTGTGGTCTGCAAACGAGCTTGCTTAACAACTTGAAAATGGGACCTTTTTCTTTTACCATGATAAATCTGAGTGGGCAAGAGAATCTATTAATATTTAAACTAGTGAGGACACAGAACATTTTAGAAACTGTAAGCACTTGGAACACCAATGATAATCTACCATATCGTTAGGTTCTGATATGTTTTTTATGAGTGGGATGTATCATTCTGCCTGAGTTCCTTAAATTCAGGAAGTTTTTGCAAAGATGGATCTCTTCAACCAGTTTTATATTCTGGAAAGATAAAATGTTGTTACTGGAGTTAAAAAAAATATCAATTCCAAATCTATTTGTTTGAAATGGCTTATGTAAAAGAGATTTTATAGCAGCTATTTTTCATACATACTCTGAATATTTTTAAAAACATTTCTAGGGATCACATGTTAGTTGATGCACTTTAAAACTGAAAAGAAGACTGTGGCAGGGAAGGAGAAAATGACAAGAGCTGTCAGTTAATGCATTTTAAGCGTGTAGGCAGGTCATGAAGTATAGTGTCCATAGATCAAAACTCAGCTATCAAAAACAGTTTTCTCAAGATTCACCCATAGCCTAATTGTCTTGTTTAAAAAGATCCGTGATCAATTTGATTGTTTTAGGCATGAGCTGTGTCTCTGAACAATCCATGTGATATTGCCTTCCTCAGACTGTCACATTCCATCAGTGGATTGACTTTATTTTCTCTCCTATCAGCCATGCCTCAGCCTGTATCTTGAGCAGATGCTCATTCTGAGCACACTTATCTAACATTCCTGCCAGTTTCAGTCACAGCAGAATTCTTTTTTGATATCTAGTGCTGGTGAATGTATTACCCAGTCTACCCTACCCACTCCTGAAAACCCAGGTCCTTATTTGAATATGAGAATTCAGGGCCTGGTGAGCACCGTTGTCATTGAACATCTGCTGAGTTTTGGATGGATTGATTAGGTTGCTGATTCAAATGCATCCAGAAGGAAAAAGAATTTCTAACATCTGATTCCTCTCTATTTCCTTCAAGGCCAGCCCTGTTGGCTTTTGTGCACCTGCTCATCATTTCTGGATGTTTTGAAAATAGTATTGGTATGTCTTGATTAACTAAACCCTGGTTATTTAGCCTGTGGGTCCCCCATATTCTTGATTCTCTTCTTCCCTCCTCTCACTGTCTTCCTCAGTCATAGTTTCCTCACAGAATATTTTCCAGTCTTTATGGTATTTAAAGGCTGGAACTACATCTTATTCATCTTTCTCTTTGTCATGGGCTAAAGAGTTCCC